>NC_042961.1:66860911-66885911 GCF_901001165.1 Salmo trutta
ATAGTTAGAGAGAGGACTTCTGACTGTTAGATAGTTAGAGAGAGAGAGAGGACTTCTGACTGTTAGATAGTTAGAGAGAGAGAGGACTTCTGACTGTTTAGATAGTTAGAGAGAGAGAGGACTTCTGACTGTTTAGATATTTAGAGAGAGAGAGAGAGGACTTCTGACTGTTAGATAGTTAGAGAGAGAGAGAGAGGACTTCTGACTGTTAGATAGTTAGAGAGAGACAGGACTTCTGACTGTTAGATAGTTAGAGAGAGAGAGAGAGGACTTCTGACTGTTAGATAGTTAGAGAGAGAGAGAGGACTTCTGACTGTTAGATAGTTAGAGAGCGAGAGAGAGGACTTCTGACTGTTAGATAGTTAGAGAGAGAGAGAGAGGACTTCTGACTGTTAGATAATTAGAGAGAGAGAGAGGACTTCTGACTGTTAGATAGTTAGAGAGAGGACTTCTGACTGTTAGATAGTTAGAGAGAGAGAGAGAGGACTTCTGACTGTTTAGATAGTTAGAGAGAGAGAGAGAGGACTTCTGACTGTTAGATAGTTAGAGAGAGAGAGAAAGGACTTCTGACTGTTAGATAGTTAGAGAGAGAGAGAGAGGACTTCTGACTGTTAGATAGTTAGAGAGAGAGAGAGGACTTCTGACTGTTTAGATAGTTAGAGAGACAGGACTTATGACTGTTAGATAGTTAGAGAGAGAGAGAGAGAGAAAGGACTTATGACTGTTAGATAGTTAGAGAGAGAGAGAGAGAGAGGACTTCTGACTGTTTAGATAGTTAGAGAGAGAGAGAGGACTTCTGACTGTTAGATAGTTAGAGAGAGAGAGAGGACTTCTGACTGTTAGATAGTTAGAGAGAGAGAGAGGACTTCTGACTGTTAGATAGTTAGAGAGAGAGAGAGGACTTCTGACTGTTAGATAGTTAGAGAGAGAGAGGACTTCTGACTGTTTAGATAGTTAGAGAGAGAGAGAGCGAGAGGACTTCTGACTGTTTAGATAGTTAGAGAGAGAGAGAGAGGACTTCTGACTGTTAGATAGTTAGAGAGAGAGGACTTCTGACTGTTAGATAGTTAGAGAGAGAGGACTTCTGACTGTTAGATAGTTAGAGAGAGGACTTCTGACTGTTAGATAGTTAGAGAGAGAGAGACAGGACTTCTGACTGTTAGATAGTTAGAGAGAGAGAGAGAGGACTTCTGACTGTTAGATAGTTAGAGAGAGAGAGAGAGGACTTCTGACTGTTAGATAGTTAGAGAGAGAGAGAGAGGACTTCTGACTGTTAGATAGTTAGAGAGAGGACTTCTGACTGTTAGATAGTTAGAGAGAGAGAGGACTTCTGACTGTTAGATAGTTAGAGACAGAGAGGACTTCTGACTGTTAGATAGTTAGAGAGAGAGAGAGGACTTCTGACTGTTAGATAGTTAGAGAGAGAGAGGACTTCTGACTGTTTAGATAGTTAGAGAGAGAGAGAGAGGACTTCTGACTGTTAGATAGTTAGAGAGAGAGAGGACTTCTGACTGTTAGATAGTTAGAGAGAGAGAGAGGACTTCTGACTGTTTAGATAGTTAGAGAGAGAGAGAGGACTTCTGACTGTTAGATAGTTAGAGAGAGAGAGAGAGGACTTCTGACTGTTAGATAGTTAGAGAGAGAGAGAGAGGACTTCTGACTGTTAGATAGTTAGAGAGAGAGGACTTCTGACTGTTAGATAGTTAGAGAGAGAGAGAGGACTTCTGACTGTTTAGATAGTTAGAGAGAGAGAAAGAGGACTTCTGACTGTTAGATAGTTAGAGAGAGGACTTCTGACTGTTAGATAGTTAGAGAGAGAGAGAGAGGACTTCTGACTGTTAGATAGTTAGAGAGAGAGAGAGAGGACTTCTGACTGTTAGATAGTTAGAGAGAGAGAGGACTTCTGACTGTTAGATAGTTAGAGAGAGGACTTCTGACTGTTAGATAGTTAGAGAGAGAGAGAGAGGACTTCTGACTGTTAGATAGTTAGAGAGAGAGAGAGGACTTCTGACTGTTTAGATAGTTAGAGAGAGAGAGGACTTCTGACTGTTAGATAGTTAGAGAGAGAGAGAGAGGACTTCTGACTGTTAGATAGTTAGAGAGAGAGAGAGAGGACTTCTGACTGTTAGATAGTTAGAGAGAGAGAGAGAGGACTTCTGACTGTTAGATAGTTAGAGAGAGAGAGAGAGGACTTCTGACTGTTAGATAGTTAGAGAGAGAGAGAGGACTTCTGACTGTTAGATAGTTAGAGAGAGAGAGAGGACTTCTGACTGTTAGATAGTTAGAGAGAGAGAGAGAGAGAGAGGACTTCTGACTGTTAGATAGTTAGAGAGAGAGAGACAGGACTTCTGACTGTTAGATAGTTAGAGAGAGAGAGAGAACTTCTGACTGTTTAGATAGTTAGAGAGAGAGAGACAGGACTTCTGACTGTTAGATAGTTAGAGAGAGAGAGAGGACTTCTGACTGTTTAGATAGTTAGAGAGAGAGAGAGGACTTCTGACTGTTAGATAGTTAGAGAGAGAGAGAGAGGACTTCTGACTGTTAGATAGTTAGAGAGAGAGAGAGAGGACTTCTGACTGTTAGATAGTTAGAGAGAGAGAGAGAGAGAGGACTTCTGACTGTTAGATGGTTAGAGAGAGAGAGAGAGGACTTCTGACTGTTAGATAGTTAGAGAGAGGACTTCTGACTGTTAGATAGTTAGAGAGAGAGAGAGAGAGAGAGGACTTCTGACTGGTTAGATAGTTAGAGAGAGAGAGAGGACTTCTGACTGTTAGATAGTTAGAGAGAGAGAGAGAGGGCTTCTGACTGTTAGATAGTTAGAGAGAGAGAGAGAGGACTTCTGACTGTTAGATAGTTAGAGAGAGAGAGGACTTCTGACTGTTAGATAGTTAGAGAGAGAGAGAGGACTTCTGACTGTTAGATAGTTAGAGAGAGAGAGAGGACTTCTGACTGTTAGATAGTTAGAGAGAGAGAGAGGACTTCTGACTGTTAGATAGTTAGAGAGAGAGAGAGAGGACTTCTGACTGTTAGATAGTTAGAGAGAGAAGACTTCTGACTGTTTAGATAGTTAGAGAGAGAGAGGACTTCTGACTGTTAGATAGTTAGAGAGAGAGAGAGGACTTCTGACTGTTAGATAGTTAGAGAGAGAGAGAGAGGACTTCTGACTGTTAGATAGTTAGAGAGAGAGAGAGGACTTCTGACTGTTAGATAGTTAGAGAGAGAGAGAGGACTTCTGACTGTTAGTTAGTTAGTTAGAGAGAGAGAGACAGGACTTCTGACTGTTAGATAGTTAGAGAGAGAGAGAGGACTTCTGACTGTTAGATAGTTAGAGAGAGAGAGAGAGGACTTCTGACTGTTAGATAGTTAGAGAGAGAGAGAGAGGACTTCTGACTGTTAGATAGTTAGAGAGAGAGAGAGGACTTCTGACTGTTTAGGTAGTTAGAGAGAGAGAGAGAGGACTTCTGACTGTTAGATAGTTAGAGAGAGAGAGAGAGGACTTCTGACTGTTAGATAGTTAGAGAGAGAGAGGACTTCTGACTGTTAGATAGTTAGAGAGAGAGAGAGGACTTCTGACTGTTAGATAGTTAGAGAGAGAGAGAGAGAGAGAGGACTTCTGACTGTTAGATAGTTAGAGAGAGAGAGAGAGGACTTCTGACTGTTAGATAGTTAGAGAGAGAGAGAGGACTTCTGACTGTTTAGGTAGTTAGAGAGAGAGAGAGAGGACTTCTGACTGTTAGATAGTTAGAGAGAGAGAGAGAGAGGACTTCTGACTGTTAGATAGTTAGAGAGAGAGAGGACTTCTGACTGTTAGATAGTTAGAGAGAGAGAGAGGACTTCTGACTGTTAGATAGTTAGAGAGAGAGAGAGAGAGAGAGGACTTCTGACTGTTAGATAGTTAGAGAGAGAGAGAGAGGACTTCTGACTGTTAGATAGTTAGAGAGAGAGAGAGAGATAGGACTTCTGACTGTTAGATGGTTAGAGAGAGAGAGAGAGGAATTCTGACTGTTAGATAGTTAGAGAGAGAGGACTTCTGACTGTTTAGATAGTTAGAGAGAGAGAGAGAGAGAGGACTTCTGACTGTTAGATAGTTAGAGAGAGAGAGAGGACTTCTGACTGTTTAGATAGTTAGAGAGAGAAAGGACTTCTGACTGTTAGATAGTTAGAGAGAGAGAGAGATGACTTCTGACTGTTAGATAGTTAGAGAGAGAGAGAGAGGACTTCTGACTGTTAGATAGTTAGAGAGAGAGAGGACTTCTGACTGTTAGATAGTTAGAGAGAGAGAGAGGACTTCTGACTGTTAGATAGTTAGAGAGAGAGAGAGAGGACTTCTGACTGTTAGATAGTTAGAGAGAGAGAGAGGACTTCTGACTGTTAGATAGTTAGAGAGAGAGAGACAGGACTTCTGACTGTTAGATAGTTAGAGAGAGAGAGAGGACTTCTGACTGTTAGATAGTTAGAGAGAGAGAGAGAGGACTTCTGACTGTTAGATAGTTAGAGAGAGAGAGGACTTCTGACTGTTAGATAGTTAGAGAGAGAGAGAGGACTTCTGACTGTTAGATAGTTAGATAGAGAGAGACAGGACTTCTGACTGTTAGATAGTTAGAGAGAGAGAGAGAGGACTTCTGACTGTTAGATAGTTAGAGAGAGAGAGAGAGAGGACTTCTGACTGTTAGATAGTTAGAGAGAGAGAGAGATGACTTCTGACTGTTAGATAGTTAGAGAGAGAGAGACAGGACTTCTGACTGTTAGATAGTTAGAGAGAGAGAGAGATGACTTCTGACTGTTAGATAGTTAGAGAGAGAGAGATGACTTCTGACTGTTTAGATAGTTAGAGAGAGAGAGGACTTCTGACTGTTAGATAGTTAGAGAGAGAGAGAGAGGACTTCTGACTGTTAGATAGTTAGAGAGAGAGAGAGAGGACTTCTGACTGTTAGATAGTTAGAGAGAGAGAGAGGACTTCTGACTGTTAGATAGTTCGAGAGAGAGAGAGGACTTCTGACTGTTAGAGAGAGAGAGAGGACTTCTGACTGTTAGATAGTTAGAGAGAGAGAGAGGACTTCTGACTGTTAGATAGTTAGAGAGAGAGGACTTCTGACTGTTAGATAGTTAGAGAGAGGACTTCTGACTGTTAGATAGTTAGAGAGAGAGAGAGAGAGAGAGGACTTCTGACTGGTTAGATAGTTAGAGAGAGAGAGAGGACTTCTGACTGTTAGATAGTTAGAGAGAGAGAGAGAGGGCTTCTGACTGTTAGATAGTTAGAGAGAGAGAGAGAGGACTTCTGACTGTTAGATAGTTAGAGAGAGAGAGGACTTCTGACTGTTAGATAGTTAGAGAGAGAGAGAGGACTTCTGACTGTTAGATAGTTAGAGAGAGAGAGAGGACTTCTGACTGTTAGATAGTTAGAGAGAGAGAGAGGACTTCTGACTGTTAGATAGTTAGAGAGAGAGAGAGAGGACTTCTGACTGTTAGATAGTTAGAGAGAGAAGACTTCTGACTGTTTAGATAGTTAGAGAGAGAGAGGACTTCTGACTGTTAGATAGTTAGAGAGAGAGAGAGGACTTCTGACTGTTAGATAGTTAGAGAGAGAGAGAGAGGACTTCTGACTGTTAGATAGTTAGAGAGAGAGAGAGGACTTCTGACTGTTAGATAGTTAGAGAGAGAGAGAGGACTTCTGACTGTTAGTTAGTTAGTTAGAGAGAGAGAGACAGGACTTCTGACTGTTAGATAGTTAGAGAGAGAGAGAGGACTTCTGACTGTTAGATAGTTAGAGAGAGAGAGAGAGGACTTCTGACTGTTAGATAGTTAGAGAGAGAGAGAGAGGACTTCTGACTGTTAGATAGTTAGAGAGAGAGAGAGGACTTCTGACTGTTTAGGTAGTTAGAGAGAGAGAGAGAGGACTTCTGACTGTTAGATAGTTAGAGAGAGAGAGAGAGGACTTCTGACTGTTAGATAGTTAGAGAGAGAGAGGACTTCTGACTGTTAGATAGTTAGAGAGAGAGAGAGGACTTCTGACTGTTAGATAGTTAGAGAGAGAGAGAGAGAGAGAGAGGACTTCTGACTGTTAGATAGTTAGAGAGAGAGAGAGAGGACTTCTGACTGTTAGATAGTTAGAGAGAGAGAGAGAGATAGGACTTCTGACTGTTAGATGGTTAGAGAGAGAGAGAGAGGACTTCTGACTGTTAGATAGTTAGAGAGAGAGAGAGAGGACTTCTGACTGTTAGATAGTTAGAGAGAGAGGACTTCTGACTGTTTAGATAGTTAGAGAGAGAGAGAGAGAGAGGACTTCTGACTGTTAGATAGTTAGAGAGAGAGAGAGGACTTCTGACTGTTTAGATAGTTAGAGAGAGAAAGGACTTCTGACTGTTAGATAGTTAGAGAGAGAGAGAGATGACTTCTGACTGTTAGATAGTTAGAGAGAGAGAGAGAGGACTTCTGACTGTTAGATAGTTAGAGAGAGAGAGGACTTCTGACTGTTAGATAGTTAGAGAGAGAGAGAGGACTTCTGACTGTTAGATAGTTAGAGAGAGAGAGAGAGGACTTCTGACTGTTAGATAGTTAGAGAGAGAGAGAGGACTTCTGACTGTTAGATAGTTAGAGAGAGAGAGACAGGACTTCTGACTGTTAGATAGTTAGAGAGAGAGAGAGGACTTCTGACTGTTAGATAGTTAGAGAGAGAGAGAGAGGACTTCTGACTGTTAGATAGTTAGAGAGAGAGAGGACTTCTGACTGTTAGATAGTTAGAGAGAGAGAGAGGACTTCTGACTGTTAGATAGTTAGATAGAGAGAGACAGGACTTCTGACTGTTAGATAGTTAGAGAGAGAGAGAGAGGACTTCTGACTGTTAGATAGTTAGAGAGAGAGAGAGAGAGGACTTCTGACTGTTAGATAGTTAGAGAGAGAGAGAGATGACTTCTGACTGTTAGATAGTTAGAGAGAGAGAGACAGGACTTCTGACTGTTAGATAGTTAGAGAGAGAGAGAGATGACTTCTGACTGTTAGATAGTTAGAGAGAGAGAGATGACTTCTGACTGTTTAGATAGTTAGAGAGAGAGAGGACTTCTGACTGTTAGATAGTTAGAGAGAGAGAGAGAGGACTTCTGACTGTTAGATAGTTAGAGAGAGAGAGAGGACTTCTGACTGTTAGATAGTTAGAGAGAGAGAGAGGACTTCTGACTGTTAGATAGTTCGAGAGAGAGAGAGGACTTCTGACTGTTAGAGAGAGAGAGAGGACTTCTGACTGTTTAGATAGTTAGAGAGAGAGAGAGGACTTCTGACTGTTAGATAGTTAGAGAGAGAGAGAGGACTTCTGACTGTTAGATAGTTAGAGAGAGAGGACTTCTGACTGTTAGATAGTTAGAGAGAGGACTTCTGACTGTTAGATAGTTAGAGAGAGAGAGAGAGAGAGAGGACTTCTGACTGTTTAGATAGTTAGAGAGAGAGAGAGGACTTCTGACTGTTAGATAGTTAGAGAGAGAGAGAGAGGGCTTCTGACTGTTAGATAGTTAGAGAGAGAGAGAGAGGACTTCTGACTGTTAGATAGTTAGAGAGAGAGAGGACTTCTGACTGTTAGATAGTTAGAGAGAGAGAGAGGACTTCTGACTGTTAGATAGTTAGAGAGAGAGAGAGGACTTCTGACTGTTAGATAGTTAGAGAGAGAGAGAGAGGACTTCTGACTGTTAGATAGTTAGAGAGAGAGAGAGAGGACTTCTGACTGTTAGATAGTTAGAGAGAGAGGACTTCTGACTGTTAGATAGTTAGAGAGAGAAGACTTCTGACTGTTTAGATAGTTAGAGAGAGAGAGGACTTCTGACTGTTAGATAGTTAGAGAGAGAGAGAGGACTTCTGACTGTTAGATAGTTAGAGAGAGAGAGAGAGGACTTCTGACTGTTAGATAGTTAGAGAGAGAGAGGAATTCTGACAGTTAGATAGTTAGAGAGAGAGAGAGGACTTCTGACTGTTAGATAGTTAGAGAGAGAGAGAGGACTTCTGACTGTTAGTTAGTTAGAGAGAGAGAGACAGGACTTCTGACTGTTAGATAGTTAGAGAGAGAGAGAGGACTTCTGACTGTTAGATAGTTAGAGAGAGAGAGAGAGGACTTCTGACTGTTAGATAGTTAGAGAGAGAGAGAGAGGACTTCTGACTGTTAGATAGTTAGAGAGAGAGAGAGGACTTCTGACTGTTTAGGTAGTTAGAGAGAGAGAGAGAGGACTTCTGACTGTTAGATAGTTAGAGAGAGAGAGAGAGGACTTCTGACTGTTAGATAGTTAGAGAGAGAGAGGACTTCTGACTGTTAGATAGTTAGAGAGAGAGAGAGGACTTCTGACTGTTAGATAGTTAGAGAGAGAGAGAGGACTTCTGACTGTTAGATAGTTAGAGAGAGAGAGAGGACTTCTGACTGTTAGATAGTTAGAGAGAGAGAGATAGGACTTCTGACTGTTAGATGGTTAGAGAGAGAGAGAGAGGACTTCTGACTGTTAGATAGTTAGAGAGAGAGGACTTCTGACTGTTTAGATAGTTAGAGAGAGAGAGAGAGAGAGGACTTCTGACTGTTAGATAGTTAGAGAGAGAGAGAGGACTTCTGACTGTTTAGATAGTTAGAGAGAGAAAGGACTTCTGACTGTTAGATAGTTAGAGAGAGAGAGAGATGACTTCTGACTGTTAGATAGTTAGAGAGAGAGAGAGAGGACTTCTGACTGTTAGATAGTTAGAGAGAGAGAGGACTTCTGACTGTTAGATAGTTAGAGAGAGAGAGAGGACTTCTGACTGTTAGATAGTTAGAGAGAGAGAGAGAGAGAGGACTTCTGACTGTTAGATAGTTAGAGAGAGAGAGAGGACTTCTGACTGTTAGATAGTTAGAGAGAGAGAGAGGACTTCTGACTGTTAAATAGTTAGAGAGAGAGAGAGGACTTCTGACTGTTAGATAGTTAGAGAGAGAGAGAGATGACTTCTGACTGTTTGATAGTTAGAGAGAGAGGACTTCTGACTGTTTAGATAGTTAGAGAGAGAGAGAGAGGACTTCTGACTGTTAGATAGTTAGAGAGAGAGAGAGGACTTCTGACTGTTAGATTGTTAGAGAGAGAGAGAGAGGACTTCTGACTGTTAGATAGTTAGAGAGAGAGAGAGGACTTCTGACTGTTAGATAGTTAGAGAGAGAGAGAGGACTTCTGACTGTTAGATAGTTAGAGAGAGAGAGAGGACTTCTGACTGTTAGATAGTTAGAGAGAGAGAGAGGACTTCTGACTGTTAGATAATTAGAGAGAGAGAGAGGACTTCTGACTGTTAGATAGTTAGAGAGAGAGAGAGAGGACTTCTGACTGTTAGATAGTTAGAGAGAGAGAGAGAGGACTTCTGACTGTTAGATAGTTAGAGAGAGAGAGAGAGGACTTCTGACTGTTAGATAGTTAGAGAGAGAGAGAGGACTTCTGACTGTTAGATAGTTAGAGAGAGAGAGAGAGAGGACTTCTGACCGTTTAGATATTAATGGGATGTCATATAGCTTTGTGGTGTGAGTGTTTCCCAAATCCCTCTTTTAGTTAAGAGAAGACGAAGACTCTTGAAGTCCTCCGACTCATCGTGAGCTGCCTGTCACAGCTTTCATGTGCTTGTGAACTTGAAGTAAAAGACAGCTATTAGTACATCTCACAGTGTTCTCTCAGAGTGGTATGACGGTTTCTCATAATGGATTCATCTCACGGTGAGTCTGCCGCTACTGTCGCGTTGATTGTGTGTGTGTGTGTGTGTGCGTGTGTGTGTGTGTGTGTGTGTGTGCGTGTGTGTGTGTGTGTGTGTGTGTGTGTGTGTGTGTGTGTGTGTGTGTGTGTGTGTGTGTGTGTGTGTGTGTGTGTGTGTGTGAGAGAGTCTGTGAATGTGTGTGGGACTACTGTGTGTGTGAGAGAGTGTATCTTTGTGATGGCTCTTTGTTTCTGTGTAGTTATTAAATATACATGCCTTGTAATAGAAAGGACACAAAGCTATGGGAGGTTATGGTTTAAAAGTGTTTTGAAGGTTGCTGCTTTGTCAGGGGAGGTAATGGAGGTAATGGAGTTGATCTATAGGTTTATCTGGGTGAGTTATCAGGGGAGGTAATGGAGGTAATGGAGTTGATCTATAGGTTTATCTGGGTGAGTTATCAGGGGAGGTAATGGAGGTGATCTATAGGTTTATCTGGGTGAGTTATCAGGGTAGGTAATGGAGGTAATGGAGTTGATCTATAGGTTTATCTGGGTGAGTTATCAGGGGAGGTAATGGAGGTGATCTATAGGTTTATCTGGGTGAGTTATCAGGGGAGGTAATGGAGGTAATGGAGTTGATCTATAGGTTTATCTGGGTGAGTTATCAGGGGAGGTAATGGAGGTGATCTATAGGTTTATCTGGGTGAGTTATCAGGGGAGGTAATGGAGGTAATGGAGTTGATCTATAGGTTTATCTGGGTGAGTTATCAGGGGAGGTAATGGAGGTGATCTATAGGTTTATCTGGGTGAGTTATCAGGGGAGGTAATGGAGGTAATGGAGTTGATCTATAGGTTTATCTGGGTGAGTTATCAGGGGAGGTAATGGAGGTGATCTATAGGTTTATCTGGGTGAGTTATCAGGGGAGGTAATGGAGGTAATGGAGTTGATCTATAGGTTTATCTGGGTGAGTTATCAGGGGAGGTAATGGAGGTGATCTATAGGTTTATCTGGGTGAGTTATCAGGGGAGGTAATGGAGGTAATGGAGTTGATATATAGGTTTATCTGGGTGAGTTATCAGGGGAGGTAATGGAGTTGATCTATAGGTTTATCTGGGTGAGTTATCAGGGGAGGTAATGGAGTTGATCTATAGGTTTATCTGGGTGAGTTATCAGGGGAGGTAATGGAGGTAATGGAGTTGATCTATAGGTTTATCTGGGTGAGTTATCAGGGGAGGAAATGGAGGAACAGGTATCAGAGGGACAGGTATCAGAGGGACAGGTATTAGAGGGACAGGTATCAGAGGGACAGGTATCAGAGGGACAGGTATCAGAGGAACAGGTATCAGAGGGACAGGTATCAGAGGGACAGGTATCAGAGGGACAGGTATCAGAGGAACAGGTATCAGAGGAACAGGTATCAGAGGAACAGGTATCAGAGGGACAGGTATCAGAGGAACAGGTATCAGAGGGACAGGTATCAGAGGAACAGGTATCAGAGGAACAGGTATCAGGGGAGGTATCAGAGGGACAGGTATCAGAGGAACAGGTATCAGGGGAGGTATCAGAGGGACAGGTATCAGAGGGACAGGTATCAGAGGGACAGGTATAGTGTGTTTGAGAGAGATAGAAAATGTCTTTACAAAACAAGAATGACACCTCTCTACTGTTTAGAATTCACTGCAGTATATGTTACAGGAATGAATCAGACATGATGCAATATGCTTCAATATGTTTTATGTCATTTTTTGGCATTGAGTGATTCTAAAATACAAGAATTTGTATATATACACACCATCTACCGATACAGAGACAGTAGCAATGCTAGTCAACCCTGTCTTCTGCATTTGGCCACAGGTTCTCATCCACATCACATCTTATGTCATCTTGGGCAATACACCTAGGAAAGAATCTTTTAGCATGCCTGGTCCATCCCTGGCAATCTTCTGCAGATATGTCCAGGCATCCAGCATTCATTGCATCCAGGAAGGGACATTTGATCATATGGATGGTGGTCATAAACCTTCCACCTCCACGAGGAAAATAATTCCTCTATGGGGTTGAGGAATGGAGAGTAAGGTGGGAGGGAAAAGTGACATCATCCTGGGATGGGCTGCATACCGCTCTGTGACTGCACGGGAGTGGTGAAAATGCCACACTGTCCCATACAATTACAAACGATTTCGCCTCACTGCAACCCTTTCCTCACCTGGCACAATCCTTCCATAGAGGTCATCTAGGAATGAAATGAGACGCTCGGTGTTGTAATGGCCCAATTAGCGGTTTGTCTAACAGCAATCCATCAGAGGATATTGCTGCACACATTGTGATGCTGGCACCCCTCTGGCCCGGGACATCCACTGTGGCTCTTTTCCCAATCACATTCCTTTCCTCGCCGCTGTGTTTTGGCCAAGTTGGAACCAGCCTCAAAGATGAATATGTGCGGTGTTTGCCTGGCTTCTATCTCCATTTTAATTTTAGTTCACCTTTATTTAACCAGGAAGGCCTGTTGAGAACCTGTTCTCATTTACAACTGCGACCTGGCCAAGATTAAGCAAAGCAGTGCGACACAAACAACAACACAGAGTTACACATGGAATAAACAAGCATACAGTCAATAACACAATAGAAACAAAGGAAAGTCTATATACAGTGTGTGCAAATGGCATGAGGAGGTAAGGCAATAAATAGGCCATAGTAGCGAAGTAATTACAATTTAGCATATTAACACTGGAGTGATAAATGAGCAGATGATGATGTGCAAGTAGAGATACTGGTGTGCAAAACAATATGGGGATGAGGTAGGTCGATTGGATGGGCTATTTACAGATGGACTATGTACAGCTGCAGCGATCCGTTAGCTGCTCAGATAGCTGATGTTTAAAGTTAGTGAGGGAAATATAAGTCTCCAGCTTCGGCGATTTTTGCAATTCGTTCCAGTCACTGGCAGCAGAGAACTGGAAGGAAAGGCGGCCAAAGGAGGTGTTGGCTTTGGGGATGACCAGTGAGATATACCTGCTGGAGCGCATGCTACCCGTGGGTGTTGTTATCGTGACCAGTGAGCTGAGATAAGGCGGAGCTTTACCTAGCATAGACTTATAGATGACCTGGAGCCAGTGGGTCTGGCGACGAATATGTAGCGAGGGCCAGCCGACTAGAGCATACAGGTAGCAGTGGTGGGTGGTATAATGGGCTTTGGTAACAAAACGGATGGCACTGTGATAGACTGCATACAGTTTGCTGAGTAGAGTATTGGAAGCTATTTTGCAGATGACATCGCCAAAATCGAGGATCGGTGACTCTCTAAAATAAATTCACAAGGCAACATAAGAGTTAGACTATTACGGTAGTTTACATTATACCTAAAAACATGCCATTGTGTGCCTCTGCCCTGTTTGGTTTTGTTCAAAACCAGTTGTGTATTTTATAGTCATCTTACCTGGACATATTGTTTCCTGAGTTGCTTGACTCGTTCAGAGTTCCTCTCAAAGGGAACAGTGTACAACTGCTTCGTCCTGACTCGATGTTGTTTCAGGACTCTAGAAATAGTTACGCTTACATTGTTGTCACGCTCTTCATAAAGGACGGACCAAGGCGCAGCGTGAGTTGAGTTCCACATATTTAATACAAAGTGAAACTACCAAAATACAATCAACAAACAAACCACGAACGTGAATAACAGCGCGCACATCAGCACTCAACAAAACAATATCCCACAAAGCAGGTGGGAGAAAGGGCTTTCCTAAATATGATCCCCAATTAGAGGCAGCGATTACCAGCTGCCTCTAATTGGGAACCATACAAAACACCAACATAGAAATATTCAACTAGAACACCCCCCTAGTCACGCCTTGACCTACTACACCATAGAGAACCAAAGGCTCTCTATGGTCAGAGCGTGACAATTGTGAATATTTCCAAATGTAATGTTGTCTGCCAACACTCTGTCCCGAATCTCTGTGAGTTTTATGCCATTGTTTCTGATGACCATATCAACGATTACAGTTTCCTGCACAGCAGTGAAAATCCGACCTCTCCCCACCTGCGGGAGGTAACCGTTGGGTCCTAAGCAGAAATACAAAAACAATTACACACAAGTGGGTTTGGAGGCTTTGCTCAATTTACTTCTGTAATGTGCAGTTCAGTCAGATGCCTTCGCAGAATGCATATCTTACCTGTTGTTTTGCTGGAAATGTTTCACAATAGATGCCACTGTTGAGCGTTGCAGATTTGACTACACTCTCAGACCAGCCTCTCTCATTGATAGACCGTGATTTATTACATGATCAATTATAGTAGTCGT
The DNA here is from genome assembly GCF_901001165.1 of Salmo trutta. NCBI lineage: Eukaryota > Metazoa > Chordata > Actinopteri > Salmoniformes > Salmonidae > Salmo > Salmo trutta. The sequence goes on from NC_042961.1 coordinate 66,874,884, forward strand.
AATCTCATCTCAAGACTACAGCTCTTGATCTTCCTGTCAGTCTTCTTCCACCACACGTACGTACTCCTCTTCCTCTCCCTCTCCCAGCCACTCTTCTTCCTCTGTCAGCCAGGTCTCTATCTCTGCCTGAATCCCATGTTTACATTACAGTACAGCATTATTCCTAAAATGTCCCCTTTTGTATAGATGGTAATGTAATTGAAAGACTAACACCTGGGTAGGTGTTCATCTACAGTGGGATTGGTCGAATTGTTTTGATAGTATTTCCTTGTTAACATTTGGAATAAATTTCAATACGGTATTACTGTAAAAATGTAGCAAATTGCTGTGTGTTCAATGTTGTGTTATGTTAGGTTTTGAACTTAAGTTGAACAGTTTTGAAAAGAGTGTGTAAACATGTTCAAATTGGCCTGTAGGTACATAGAGTTTTGGTGGTGGTTGTGTCTGAGTGAGAAAAGAGTTCATGACATTTGAAAGATGTCGTCATTGAATACATTTTGTTCCAAAGCAATGAAAAATTATCCACAGTGTAGCCCACATAGACTGCTGTTGTGTTCACTCGGTGAAGAGTTATGAAAAAGTGACCTAAGTATTGAGAAATGGGTCCTAGCGATTGTAAAAAAACTGTAATTATCATATCTAAATCTGAAATGTCATAGACTTCAAATTACAAGACAGATCCCTCTGGAGTCAGATGTTAACAGCAATAACAGATCCCTCTGGAGTCAGATGTTAACAGCAAGGACAGATCCCTCGTGAGTCAGATGTTAACAGCAAGAACATAAAACATATGTTTAAAGAGACAATTAGATGGGTTTGATGATAAAAAAAGTAGTTAAATTATTATTTGTTATTGTTCAAGTAGTACATTGTTAAAGTAGTATAGTATTATTTGTTATTGTTCAAGTATTATTTAGATCAAGTGGTTTATTATTATTTGTTATTGTTCAAGTAGTATATCATTTTTTTCTCTCCATGTAGCGATGTAGCTGACTAATGAAAACAAAGATTTAAATTTAGTTCAACTATCACGAAGCTGTAAAATCACTACATGTAGTTCACTGGTGTGAGAGACAGAGAGACAGAGAGAGACAGAGAGACACAGAGAGAGACAGAGAGACAGAGATAGACAGAGAGAGACAGAGAGACAGACAGACACAGTGAGAGAGAGCAGAGACAAAGAGAGAGACAGACAGAGAGAGAGAGAGAATGAGGACAGCATGCATGTGCTTGAGATGGTGAATAAATTTGGTAGACAGGGTGAATTGGGTGAGTCAGCAAGAGGGAGAGTTATGAGTGTGATAGGGATAGTGGTATACACTGTATATATACAAAAGTATGTCATCCCCCCCCCCTCCACATGAGTGGATTCGGATATTTCAGCCACACCCGTTGCTGACAGGTGTATAAAATCGAGCACACAGCCATGCAATCATTGGCAGTAGAATGGCCTTACTGAAGAGCTCAGTGACTTTCAACGTGGCACTTGTCACGAACCCGGCACGAAGCCCGTAACAAAGAGGGAGACAACGTGGAGATAAGGAATAACAAAAATATATTTATTAACTGAAGTAACCTATATACAATAAACAATGGTGTGTGTAGTCAGTAATCAGTAGTTGTCGCGTGCATAGATGTGATAATGAGGGGTTGTTGAAAGGTGCCAACGCAAACAAACAAAACGTCCACAAAAAAAATGCCACAACCAAAATCTGACAGTGTGTCTGCATTGAGAGAGTCTCCTCAATGAATGGGGAAGAGGTGTGTTTATCCTGGGACACACCCATTTCACTGATGACCCTCCCGGCTCCGCCCACCGACATCCTAATAAGGAAAACAACGGCAATGAGAAAGAATACGGCAGACGGAGTGGGAGGGTCGTCACACCGTCGTAGGATGCCACCTTTCCAACAAGTCAGTTGGTAAAATTTCTTCCCTGTTAGAGCTGACCCGGTCAACTGTAAGTGGCTGTTATTGTGAAGTGGAAACGTCTAGGAGCAACAACGGCTCAACCGCAAAGTGGTAGGCCACAAAGAACGTCGAGTGCTGAAGCGGGTAGAATGTAAAAAATTATCTGTCCTCGGGTTGCAACACTCACTACTGAGTTCCAAACTGCCTCTGGAAACATCGTCAGCACAAGAACTGTTCGTCGGGAGCTTCATGAAATGGGTTTCCATGGCCGAGCAGCCGCACACAAGCTTAAGATCACCATGCGCAATGCCAAACGTCGGCTTGAGTGGTGTAAAGCTCACAGCCATTGGACTCTGGAGCAGTAGAATCACATTCTTTGGAGTGATGAATCACGCTTAACCATCTGGCAGTCCGATGGAAGAATCTGGGTTTGGCAGCTGTCAGTAGAATGCTACCTGCCCCAATGCATAGTGCCAACTGTAAAGTTTGGTGGAGGAGGAATAATGGTCTGGGGCTGTTTTCCATGGTTTGGGCCCCTTAGTTCACTGTGATAGTGATAGAGGTCAGTGTGATAGAGGTCAGTGTGATAGAGGTCAGTGTGGTAGAGGTCAGTGTGATAGAGGTCAGTGTGGTAGAGGTCAGTGTGATAGAGGTCAGTGTGATAGAGGTCAGTGTGGTAGAGGTCAGTGTGATAGAGGTCAGTGTGGTAGAGGTCAGTGTGATAGAGGTCAGTGTGATAGAGGTCAGTGTGATAGAGGTCAGTGTGGTAGAGGTAGAGGTCAGTGTTATAGAGGTCAGTGTGGTAGAGGTCAGTGTGGTAGAGGTCAGTGTGATAGAGGTCAGTGTGCCGAGTGGCTAGTTCGATTCCAGGCTGTATCACAACCGGTTGTGATTGTCAGTCCAATAGGGCGGCGCACAATTTGTCTAGCGTCGTCTGAGTTTGGCTGGGGTATGGCGTCATTGTAATTAAGAATTTGTTTCTAACTGACTTGCCTCGTTAAATAAATAAATAAAAGTTAGTTAAATAATAAAAAAAAAATAGAGGTCAGTGGTTTTGAATTTATTACCGAACCCATTAGCTGTTGCCAAGGCAGCAGCTACTCTTCCAGACACATTAAGGCACTTACATTACATATAAAACAAAAGATAAAACAGTACATTAAATATAATTTTTTTACACCACTACATATCTACAATACAAATGTTTAGTACCACTATACAACAATAATACAATGTACTTGTGTGTAGAGTGTGTGTGCTAGCGTTTGTGTTTGTGTGTGTGTGTGTGTGTGTTTGTTTGAGAGATAATGTTTCTTTTGAAAAGAGAGAGAGAGGAAAATTAGAGCCAGGAAGTAAGTGTGAAGGCTCTTATAAAAATGTATGAGATGGAGAGAGATACACTACATTTGATAGTGTGTGTGGACGTCTTAGAGAGATACACTACATTTGATAGTGTGTGTGGACGTCTTAGAGAGATACACTACATTTGATAGTGTGTGTGGACGTCTTAGAGAGATACACTACATTTGATAGTGTGTGTGGACGTCTTAGAGAGATACACTACATTTGATAGTGTGTGTGGACGTCTTAGAGAGATACACTACATTTGATAGTGTGTGTGGACGTCTTAGAGAGATACACTACATTTGATAGTGTGTGTGGACGTCTTAGAGAGATACACTACATTTGATAGTGTGTGTGGACGTCTTAGAGAGATACACTACATTTGATAGTGTGTGTGGACGTCTCTAACTATACTTGTGGGGACCAGACGTCCCTACAAGAATAGTAAACCAACAAAACTGTGACCAACAGGGGACATTTTGTTGGTCCCCACAAGGTCAAATGCTATTTCTAGGGGGTTTAGGGTTACAGATAGAATTTGTGTTAGCGTTAGAATTAGGGTTAGGGTTAGGAGCTAGGGTTAGGAGCTAGGGTTAGAATTAGGGTAAGGGTTTTGTGTTAAGGTTAGGGTAAGAGTACGGGTTAGCGAAAATAGGATTTTGAATGGGGATGAAGTGTATGTATCCACAAGGTTAGCTGCGCAAGACTGTGTGTGTATGTGTGTGTGTGTGTGTGTGTGTGTGTGTGTGTGTGTGTGTGTGTGTGTGTGTGTGTGTGTGTGTGTGTGTGTGTGTGTGTGTGTGTGTGCTTATCAAGTTTATGGGGTCTATAATTCAGAGAACAGTCCAGGGACCACAGCATATAAATACCTTCATCTTTCTCCCTGCATCCTCCCATCATCCCTCCCTCTTCCTCCCTGCATCCTCCCATCATCCCTCCCTCTTTCTCCCTGCATCCTCCCATCATCCCTCCCTCTTCCTCCCTTCTTCCTCCGAGCCCCTTATCTCTCTCTCCATCACTCCTTTCTCCCTTGTTTCTCTGCCAGGAAAGTGTAGGTCTCAACACATAACGAATAGAGGCAGAGGCCTCAACACGTCTAGGAGACAAAGAATAGAGGCAGAGGGCTCAACACATAAAGAATAGAGGCAGAGGTCTCAACACATAACGAATAGAGGCAGAGGTCTCAACACGCCTAGGAGACAAAGAATAGAGGCAGAGGCCTCAACACGTCTAGGAGACAAAGAATAGAGGCAGAGGACTCAACACATAACGAATAGAGGCAGAGGACTCAACACATAAAGATTAGAGGCAGACGTCTCAACACATAACGAATAGAGGCAGCGGTCTCAACACAAAGAATAGAGGCAGAGGTCTCAACACATAAAGAATAGAGGCAGAGGTCTCAACACATAAAGAATAGAGGCAGCGGTCTCAACACAAAGAATAGAGGCAGAGGTCTCAACACATAAAGAATAGAGGCAGCGGTCTCAACACAAAGAATAGAGGCAGAGGTCTCAACACATAAAGAATAGAGGCAGAGGACTCAACACATAACGAATAGAGGCAGCGGTCACAACACATAACGAATAGAGGCAGAGGACTCAACACATAAAGAATAGAGGCAGCGGGCTCAACACAAAGAATAGAGGCAGAGGGCTCAACACATAAAGAATAGAGGCAGATGTCTCAACACATAAAGAATAGAGGCAGCGGGCTCAACACATAAAGAATAGAGGCAGCGGGCTCAACACATAAAGAATAGAGGCAGCGGGCTCAACACAAAGAATAGAGGCAGCGGTCTCAACACATAAAGATTAGAGGCAGATGTCTCAACACATCTAGGAGATAAAGAATAGAGACAGAGGTCTCAACACGACATATTATATAGTATTGTACGTCTGTCTATCTGTGATCTATATTAGTCTATTTCTACGGCCTTTTATTGACCTCTGAATCACATTCAACAGGAATGATATCATAAGGTGAATGCACCAATTTTTATGCTAAATGACGTAAATGTAAATGAAATACAATTAATATGTATATTGGCTTCACACATGACATCTGTGATGTATTATCGTGCATCTATCTGTATGATTTTACTAGTAATAATAATAATAATAATAATAATAATGATAATAATAATAATAATAATATTAATAGTAATAATAATAATAATAATAATGATAATAATAATAATATTAATAGTAATAATAATAATAATAATAGTAATAATAATAATAATAATAGTAATATAATAATAATAGTAATAATAATAATAATAATTATTATTATTATTATTATAATAATAATAATAACTATAATACTACTACTAATAATAATAATAATAACTATAATAATAATAATAGTAATAATAATAATAATAATAATATTAATATTAATAGTAATAATAATAATAATAATATTATTAATAGTAATAATAATAATAGTAATAATGATAATAATAATATTAATATTAATAGTAATAATAATAATAATAATAATAATAATAATAGTAATAGTAATAATAATAATAATAATATTAATATTAATAGTAATAATAATAATAATAATAATATCAATAGTAATAATAATAATAGTAATAATGATAATAATAATAATAATAATAATAATAATAATGATAATAATAATAATAATAGTAATGGTGCACATCTAAGATAGAAAGGATAGCATGATCTCAACCACGACATGATGTAATATCGTAATTCTATCCTCTACACATCGCTCCATCCATCCTTTTCTCCCCTCTCCCTTTCACATGATAGGGTAGACCGATCTACTATCGTAGTACATCTATGGTCTATTTATAAAGAGTGGACTGTTATCTAGTACTGTAGTACATCTATGGTCTATTTATAAAGAGTGGACTGTTATCTAGTACTGTAGTACATCTATGGTCTATTTATAAAGAAATTGGCTATTGACGTCAGTAATCATCCTGTCAGTTTCTGCTGAAGTAGGGGCTGAAATGACTCCAAAACATGCACTCATTTCACACACAACGCTCATACAGGCCTGTTAGGTTGAATCTAGATCAGTGGTTCTTAACCTTGTTGGAGGTACTGACCCCCACCAGTTTCATATGCGCATTCACCGAACCCTTCTTAATTGGAAAAATAACTCTCTTCACCTTGAATTCAGCGAGCGTTGTGTTCTTGTATTGTCCATCTCCATGCAGCTTAAGGAAGTGTTCTCTTAGTTTTGCCGGTGCTAGACTAGAATTGCTCAACTTGGCATTGCAAATCATGCAGTTAGGACGCTGACTCTCATCACGTTCCGTTATACATGTGAATCCATATTGTACATATTCGTCCGACCACTTTCTTTTTTTGCTCGACATAGTTAGTATGAAGGGAATCATATGAGTCGGGTGTGTGTCTTGACCTCCGCCGAACCCCTGAGACAGACTCACCGAACCCCTGGGGTTCGATCGAACCCAGGTTAAGAACCACTGATCTAGATTAATGATCAACAAACTAGGATTCATGGCTCATTCAGTCGCAAGATAGATATTCCTGGGTCACTTATATATATATGAAGAAAAAACATGCATGAAAGTAAGTCACATTGGGTTAATAAAGTGTCTGTGAGATGGTTATATTACACACTCACACAGGGTTTCAATGCCAGCATCATTTATGATATGTTACCTTTCTCAACTGTCCCCTTCTACTGTCTGTATCAGGGAGGGACAACTGCCTCAGTCCCCTTCTACTGTCTGTATCAGGGAGGGACAACTGTCTCAGTCCCCTTCTACTGTCTCTATCAGGGAGGGACAACTGTCTCAGTCCCCTTCAACTGTCTGTATCAGGGAGGGACAACTGTCTCAGTCCCCTTCTACTGTCTGTATCAGGGAGGGACAACTGTCTCAGTCCTCTTCTACTGTCTGTATCAGGGAGGGACAACTGTCTCAGTCCCCTTCTACTGTCTCTATCAGGGAGGGACAACTGTCTCAGTCCCCTTCTACTGTCTCTATCAGGGAGGGACAACTGTCTCTGTCCCCTTCTACTGTCTACATCAGGGAGGGACAACTGTCTCTGTCCCCTTCTACTGTCTCTATCAGGGAGGGACAACTGTCTCAGTCCCCTTCTACTGTCTATAGGATGAAAGTTGCTCATATCTGGTCTACACTCTGGTCTACACAAAGTGTTCTTGGGCTGTCCCCATAGGAAAACCCTTTTCGGCTGTCCCTATAGGAAAACCCTTTTCGGCTCTCCCCATAGGAAAACCCTTTTCGGCTCTCCCCATAGGAAAACCCTTTTCGGCTGTCCCCATAGGAAAACCCTTTTCGGCTGTCCCCATAGGAAAACCCTTTTCGGCTGTCCCCATAGGAAAACCCTTTTCGGCTGTCCCCATAGGAAAACCCTTTTCGGCTGTCCCTATAGGAAAACCCTTTTCGGCTGTCCCCATAGGAAAACCCTTTTCGGCTGTCCCCCATAGGAAAACCCTTCTCGGCTGTCCCCATAGGAAAACCCTTTTCGGCTGTCCCCATAGGAAAACCCTTTTCGGCTGTCCCTATAGGAAAACCCTTTTCGGCTGTCCCTATAGGAAAACCCTTTTCGGCTGTCCCCATAGGAAAACCCTTTTCGGCTGTCCCTATAGGAAAACCCTTTTCGGCTGTCCCCATAGGAAAACCCTTTTGGCTGCAGGTATAACCCTTTTGGGTTCCATGTAGAACCTTGCTATCTAGAACCCAAAATGGTTCTACAAAGGGTTCTCCTATGGGGACAGCTGGAGAACCCTTTTTTGTTCTAGATAGCAGCTTTGTATAGCAGTGTATATGATGAAACACACACACACACACACACACACACACACACACACACACACACACACACACACACACACACACAGACAACTAAAAAGGTAAGTATTGCGACATTGACTTTTATATAACTAATCATTTTTAATCAATGTCTACAATAATGAATAATGAGCTCCATTTAAATGAAGTCCAAGTACCAGATGTACAAGTAATCCAAGACGAGAAGGCCTTTGATAAAGTACGACTGGAGTTTATTTATAAATGCCTGGAACATTTCAATTTTGGAAAATCTCTTATAAAATGGGTTAAAGTTATGTATAGTAACCCTAGGTGTAAATTAGTAAATAATGGCTACTTCTCAGAAAGTATTAAACTGTCAAGAGGTGTTAAACAAGGTTGTCCACTATCAGCATACATATTTATTATTGCCATCGAAATGTTAGCTGTTAAAATTAGATCCAACAATAACATTAAGGAATTAGAAATCCAGGGTTTAAAAACTAAGGTGTCATTGTTCGCTGATGATTCATGTTTTCTTTAAAACCACAATATAAATCCCTCACTCCAATACATTTTATAGAAAGTTAGCAACAATAGATAAGATCTTGCTACCATGGAAAGGAAAATACCTGTTTATTTGTGGAAAACTCACCCTGATTAACTCTTTAGTCATATCCCAGTTTACCCTGATTAACTGTTTAGTCATATCCCAGTTTACCCTGATTAACTGTTTAGTCATATCCCAGTTTACCCTGATTAACTCTTTAGTCATATCCAAGTTTACCCTGATTAACTCTTTAGTCATATCCCAGTTTACCCTGATTAACTCTTTAGTCATATCCCAGTTTGCTTATGGTTTTGCCTACACCTAGCGACCTGTTTGTTAAATTATATCAGAAAAAAATATTACATTTTATTTGTAATGGCAAGCCAGACAAAATTTAAATAAATGATTAAATAGTAAAGCATTAGAAGTTTACATACACTTAGGTTGGAGTCATTAAAACACATTTTTCAACCACTCCACAAATTTCTTGCCTACAAACCTGACTCAGTTACATCAGCTCTGTCAGGAGGAATGGGCAAAAATTCACCCAACTTATTGTGGGAAGCTTGTGGAATTCTACCCGAAACGTTTGACTCAAGTTAAACAATTTAAAGGCAATGTTATCAAATACTAATTGAGTGTATGTAAACAATCATCATGGCCTCTGCCTACACCCCACCTCCTGAGCCCCCAACCCAGACTGCCCCTCCCCCTCAGTAACATCCACAGAAGTCCCATCCACCGCTGTACAGTCCAATCATCTCTAAAATGAAAGCCACAACTTGCTCCCTTGACCCTGTCCCTACATCCCTACTCAAAACATGCTCATCTATCCTGCGACAGTTTGTCACCACCCTCATCAACAAGTCCCTGCTGACCAGGGATGTACCATCACTCTTCAACTCAGCTGCAGTTACCCACTTACTGAAGAAGCCCAACCTTGACCAATACATCCTATCCAACAAACAGGCCCATTCTCCAACCTCCCCTTCCAATCAAAAGTATTAGATAAAGTGGTTGCAAACCAGCTGTCTTCAAATCAGCTCCACAAAGTTTTCCAGTATTATATTTACTGTATTTGATTTACTGTATTTTGTTTATTGCATTTTATTTACTGTATTTTATTTACTGTATTTGATTTACTGTATTTTGTTTACTGTATTTTATTTACTGTATTTGATTTACTGTATTTTGTTTACTGTATTTTATTTACTGTGTTTTATTTACTGTATTTTATCATTATTTTTGCTTTGAGATAACACTGTAATTAAAAGCACTAATACAGTTTTTTTCCAACTGCTTACACACGTTTTCAAAACTGTCTCTCTTTTTTTCAAAACTCTACACACAATTCCCAAAACTGCACACACAAAATGCAAAATGCCTCACATCTCCTTCAAAATGTAACACTTCATTCAAAATGCCATAAACACATGTCAGAATGAAGCCTTTGCATCGAATGGCAAACTCTGCTTTCGTAATAGTACATGTTTGGATATACCATGTAAACACTGTTGTTCTAAATCTAAAGTTATTTGGTCTTTCATAGGCTTATATATACATTTCAATACAATGTTCTACAGTGAAAGTAATCTGCTGAGAGGGGTAACAAGTACACTGTAAACACCAACGCAATGTAGAAACAGAAAATATTTATTAGGCCAAACATTACTGTTGTATACAGTAGCATACAACAAAACCATAAACATATGTAAACCAAAAGTATATTCTTTAGAATACAGTAAAGAACACAATTGTGTGTGTGGGGTCCCGGGGGGGGGGGGGGGGGGGCAGTCACCAGTGCTAAGCTACGCTTCATCTCTTCTCCGGGCTGGGTCTGGCCACAATACTTCGTCCACATCACAATATACATTTTCTCTTGCCAAACATCAAGGGAAGTGTCTCCCAGCACGGCGTATCCAACCTTGGACAGAGGCAACCTCTATGTCCCCACATGCATCCTCCATTGCCTGGAGAAGTGGCATGCGGGCATAGGGTTGGCGATCATACACTTTCCAGCGCCAGGCTGAGAAGAATTCCTCTATGGGATTTAGAGAAGGTGAATATGGGGGTAGGTACAAAACTACAAATTGTGGATGGGTGGCAAACCAGTTTTGGACCAGAACAGCCCGGTGAAAACTAACATTGTCCCATAAAACCACAAATCTAGCAGGCTCCTGATCTGGATCAGGGACAAGCATTGTGTAAATTGCATCCAGAAAAGTGAGCATATGGCCGGTTGTTGTACGGACCCAGTGTGGCATTGTGATGGAGGACCCCGTTTTGAGTGATGGCAGCACACATAGTTATATTACCCCCCACGCTGTCCAGGGACATTGGTAATTGCCCTCTGTCCTATTGTGTGTGTGACCTGGTGAATAAGTGTAGCATTTTGATTGCTTGTGTTTGGAAAAGGAAAGCAAGTGACTTCCTGATAGAT
>NC_042961.1:66890911-66911558 GCF_901001165.1 Salmo trutta
TTTTCAGAAGGAACAGATGGGTTTGTTATTGTCCTTATCAGGTTATTGTCCTTATCAGGTCTTTCTTCCGTCTCTTGCTTATTCTCCCAATATCTCTCTCTCAACTCCTATCTTCACCCCCCTCTCTTTCCCTCTCTCACCCTCCCTCTCTTCTGCGCTATGAGATTTGAGAACAAAGTGTTGAAGGAGACATAAAGTACAAACCCTTTTTTTAAAAGCTGGGTTAGATCAGCACAACCTTAGAGTTTGCTGAAAAGCACCAGAAAGGAGAGTTAGGTGGAACGTAATTCCTTTTTTTTAATGCGCTTTTCTCTCTATTCGTATTCTGACCTTGAATCACGAGATCATCATGCTGCTCGTCAACTATTGACGGAGAACCAGGAAATGAAGGTGTGGTGGAGGTGTGTCTACAGATACACTGTATTCTGACCTTGAATCACGAGATCATCATGCTGCTCACCAACTATTGACGGAGAACCAGGAAATGAAGGTGTGGTGGAGGTGTGTCTACAGATACAATGTATTCTGACCTTGACTTCATTCCCTCGTAATTACAACACCTTTAAAACGTGATGAAACGAGGAATAAAGTCGAGTGAACCTTCCGGTTCCAGGTGGAAAAAGTATCTACTATCATTTTTACCCCCCCGATAGAAATTACACCGTGCTCCATGCACTGTCATTTCTACATTGGGATAAGAGCTGTTGAGAACAGCTAGGTAAACGAGTAAGCCGTTTGAATTAGGGGATTGTAAATATAAATTGTAATTGTTTCAGATCTATTTGACCTTATAAATCATTGGAGACAAATGTGAAACTAGTCATATGGCAGCAAACTGAAGCTTATCCATCATATCACCTTTCCCACAGGGAAACGTAGTCCTGTGTGGCTCAGTTGGTAGAGCATGGTGTTTGCAATGCCAGGGTTGTGGGTTCGATTCCCACGGGGGACCAGTAAGGAGAAAAAAAGCTATGAAATGTATGCATTCACTACTGTAAGTCGCTCTGGATAAGAGCGTCTGCTAAATGACTAAAATGTAAATGTAAAATGAAGTTTATGAAATGCTGGCCTTAAAACTTGGGATGAAATCTGGAGAGCCGAGCGATAGGCTTCCGTAGCCATACGCAAATTACCGTATAGCACCAAAGCTACCGAGTTGATTTATGATTTCTAGAATGTTTTAATTATGCGCCCAGACTTATCATGGGGGTTTTTTTCAACAATTTGTACCCTGTTATATATTAGCCGCTATCGGTAGCCACCGTCAATTATACCAACATACATTTATAACCGTCTCTTTAGTGTTAGTTTCCTCAGATTTATAACTGTCACTTTAGTGTTAGTTTCCTCAGATTTATAACTGTCTCTAGTGTTAGTTTCCTAACATTTATAACTGTCTCTTTAGTGTTAGTTTCCTCACATTAATAACTGTCTCTAGTGTTAGTTTCCTCACATTTGGCATCATTCCATTCCATTGTTATGTTAGGTAAGTATGTAATTTTTCCCTGACGCATGTTGTTGTTCCTGACGATGGCTAGTAATAGTGGCTCTTATCAGGCTAACGTTTATTACAAATCATTTGCGACATGTAGCCTATTGTGATCATTATGGAACACAGATAATACGTTACTGTCACGGTTGTCGTAGGGTTGAGACCAAGACGCAGCGGGGAAAATGTATACTTCTTTTATTAAAGTGAAGAAGGAAAAAACACCATAAACGTATACAAACACAAAACGAACTGGACAGTCTTGTCAGGCACACACAGCTAAACAAGAACAATCTCCCACAAAATACTAACACAAACACATACCTATTTATAGGACCCTCAATCAGAGGCAACGAGAAAACACCTGCCTCCAATTGAGAGTCCAACCCCCAATTAACTAAGCATAGAAATTTAAAATACTAGACTAAACATAGAAATACATAAACATAGAACAGTGCCCAAAACCCGGAATAATAAATCAAACACCCAACTACTCACACAACCAGCCCGAACCACATAAAACAAATACCCCCCTGCCACGTCCTGACCAAACTACAATAACAAATAACCCCCTTATACTGGTCATAATGTGACAGTAGCAGTTTAAACCTGGAGCCTGGCACACGGTTATACGACGACTGGACCGTTGTCATCACAGTTCTATGACTAGAGAGGAGTATTAGGGTAGATTTATAGGACTACTGTTTAACCCCTATTGTACACTTTTCTCACCTTCCAAAAGTTCATGGATTGGACAGTTGAATATGGCAACTTTCAGGATGAATCAAATCGTGGTATTTTTTTTATTCACCGATATATTTTTGTGTGTAAATGCTCTCCAAACAGTTGTTCAGAAATACTTTCCTAACCATAAATAATATACAAGATCAGAGTATTTTTATTTTATTTTTTAAATCTACCAGTTGGTGCTGTAAAGAGATGAATATGCATGTATTTACATGGCTTCCTGTCATTGGTCCCTAACATTCTGACACCTTCTCTCCGTATATTCTAGTGAGTCTGTCGAGAAAATTCTAATTAAAAGGTACACCAAAATTCTAAGGGATGGGCTTTAGATAAATGTACTGAAAAATCCTATTGAATAAACACTTCAGGAAGAAAATCTGTTGGCCAGCAAGTGGGAGGGTTCTTAGCAGTTGAATGAAATGTATTGAGCGCGTGCAATGGAGCCACGCCTGTAAACCCCACGACGCACCTTCACAAGGTCAGCCTGAATACCAACTATTGAGAAGTGTGGCGTGCATAGAAAAGGAGTACATTTCCTGTAGTCTGAATCGGGGCCCACTTACGTGACCTCGTCAAAAGTAGTGCACATGTTAGGGAGTAAGGTGCTTTTTGAGATGTACCCTTAGTCTTGAGGTTCCCTGAACACTCAAATAACATCTGACGTCCGTACACAGATTGGTTTGCTTTGGGATAACCTTCTGTTGAGTCAACCTGTGTGTGTGTGTGTGTGTGTGTGTGTGTGTGTGTGTGTGTGTGTGTGTGTGTGTGTGTGTGTGTGTGTGTGTGTGTGTGTGTGTGTGTGTGTGTGTGTGTGTGTGTGTGTGTGTGTGTGTGTGTGACATGGGTAGAGAGATAATCACAAATATTGTTGAAAAATAAATGTCACGCCACATGATTTTGAGGATCTGTGACATGTGTGTGTGTGTGTGTGTGTGTCAGTTTGAAATATCACGTCCCCTGGGATTGCATGAATACACACACAGACACACACCTACAGAAGAATTAGTGGGAAAAGCGTCTTCCTTTTATCTTTTAGAAATGTGCGCTGATATAGTATAGAAAAACCTCATCATTTAGTGTTTATACTGGTATAGTATAGGAATACCTCATCATTTAGTGTTTATACTGGTATAGTATAGGAATACCTCATCATTTAGTGTTTATACTGGTATAGTATAGGAATACCTCATCATTTAGTGTTTATACTGGTATAGTATAGAAATACCTCATCATTTAGTGATTATACTGGTATAGTATAGAAATACCTCATCATTTAGTGTTTATACTGATATAGTATAGGAATACCTCATCATTTAGTGTTTATACTGGTATAGTATAGAAATACCTCATCATTTAGTGTTTATACTGGTATAGTATAGAAATACCTCATCATTTAGTGTTTATAACTGGTATAGTATAGGAATACCTCATCATTTAGTGTTTATACTGGTATAGTATAGGAATACCTCATCATTTAGTGTTTATACTGGTATAGTATAGGAATACCTCATCATTTAGTGTTTATACTGGTATAGTATAGGAATACCTCATCATTTAGTGTTTATGCTGGTATAGTATAGGAATACCTCATAATTTAGTGTTTATACTGGTATAGTACAGGAATACCTCATCATTTAGTGTTTATAGCTGGTATACTATTGGAATACCTCATGATTTAGTGTTTATAACTGGTATAGTATAGAAATACCTCATCATTTAGTGTTTATAACTGGTATAGTATAGAAATACCTCATCATTTAGTGTTTATAACTGGTATAGTATAGAAATACCTCATCATTTAGTGTTTATACTGGTATAGTATAGGAATACCTCATCATTTAGTGTTTATACTGGTATAGTATAGAAATACCTCATCATTTAGTGTTTATAACTGGTATAGTATAGGAATACCTCATCATTTAGTGTTTATACTGGTATAGTATAGGAATACCTCATCATTTAGTGTTTATACTGGTATAGTATAGGAATACCTCATAATTTAGTGTTTATACTGGTATAGTAAAGGAATACCTCATAATTTAGTGTTTATAACTGGTATAGTATAGGAATACCTCATAATTTAGTGTTTATACTGGTATAGTACAGGAATACCTCATCATTTAGTGTTTATAACTGGTATACTATTGGAATACCTCATCATTTAGTGTTTATAACTGGTATAGTATAGAAATACCTGATCATTTAGTGTTTATAACTGGTATAGTATAGAAATACCTCATCATTTAGTGTTTATACTGGTATAGTATAGAAATACCTCATCATTTAGTGTTTATACTGATATAGTATAGAAATACCTCATCATTTAGTGTTTATACTGGTATAGTATGGGAATACCTCATCATTTAGTGTTTATACTGGTATAGTATAGAAATACCTCATCATTTAGTGTTTATACTGGTATAGTATAGAAATACCTCATCATTTAGTGTTTATACTGGTATAGTATAGGAATACCTCATCATTTAGTGTTTATAACTGGTATAGTATAGGAATACCTCATCATTTAGTGTTTATACTGATATAGTATAGGAAAACCTCATCATTTAGTGTTTATACCGATATAGTATAGGAATACCTCATCATTTAGTGTTTATACTGGTATAGTATAGAAATACCTCATCATTTAGTGTTTATAACTGGTATAGTATAGGAATACCGCAACATTTAGTGTTTAAACTGGTATAGTATAGAAATACCTCATCATTTAGTGTTTATGCTGATATAGTATAGGAATACCTCATCATTTAGTGTTTATACTGGTATAGTATAGAAATACCTCATCATTTAGTGTTTATACTGGTATAGTATAGGAATACCTCATCATTTAGTGTTTATTCTGGTATAGTATAGAAATACCTCATCATTTAGTGTTTATAACTGGTATGGTATAGGAATACCTCATCATTTAGTGTTTATACTGGTATAGTATAGAAATACCTCATCATTTAGTGTTTATAACTGGTATAGTATAGGAATACCGCAACATTTAGTGTTTATACTGGTATAGTATAGAAATACCTCATCATTTAGTGTTTATAACTGGTATAGTATAGGAATACCGCAACATTTAGTGTTTATACTGGTATGGTATAGGAATACCTCATCATTTAGTGTTTATACTGGTATAGTATAGAAATACCTCATCATTTAGTGTTTATACTGGTATAGTATAGGAATACCTCATCATTTAGTGTTTATACTGGTATAGTATAGGAATACCTCATCATTTAGTGTTTATAACTGGTATAGTATAGGAATACCTCATCATTTAGTGTTTATACTGGTATAGTATTGGCAAAGCTCATCATTTAGTGATTATAGTGGTATGGTATCGGAATACCTCATCATTTAGTGTTTATACTGGTATAGTATAGGAATACCTCATCATTCAGTGTTTATAACTGGTATAGTATTGGAATACCTCATGATTTAGAGTTTATAACTGGTGTAGTATTGACATACCTCATCATTTAGTGATTATAATGATATAGTATAGGAATACCTCATCATTTAGTGTTTATACTGGTATGGTATAGAAATACCTCATCATTTACTGTTTATGCTGATATAGTATAGGAATACCTCATCATTTAGTGTTTATACTGGTATAGTATAGGAATACCTCATCATTTAATGTTTATAACTGGTATAGTATAGGAATACCTCATCATTTAGTGTTTTTACTGGTATACATTTTACATTTACATTGTAGTCATTTAGCAGACGCTCTTATCCAGAGCGACTTACAGTAGTGAATGCATACATTTCATTCTTTTCATGCATTTTTTCTCCGTACTCCATTTTTCTCCGTACTCCGTACCTCAACATTTAGTGTTTATGCTGATATAGTATAGGAATACCTCATCATTTAGTGTTTATACTGGTATAGTATAGGAATACCTCATCATTTAGTGTTTATACTGGTATAGTATAGGAATACCTCATCATTTAGTGTTTATACTGATATAGTATAAGAATACCTCATCATTTAGTGTTTATACTGGTATAGTATAGGAATACCTCATCATTTAGTGTTTATACTGATATAGTATTGACATACCTCATCATTTAGTGTTTATACTGGTATGGTATAGGAATACCTCATCATTTAGTGTTTATACTGGTATAGTATAGGAATACCTCATCATTTAGTGTTTATACTGGTATAGTATAGGAATACCTCATCATTTAGTGTTTATACTGATATAGTATAAGAATACCTCATCATTTAGTGTTTATACTGGTATAGTATAGGAATACCTCATCATTTAGTGTTTATACTGATATAGTATAAGAATACCTCATCATTTAGTGTTTATACTGATATAGTATAGGAATACCTCATCATTTAGTGTTTATACTGGTATAGTATAGGAATACCTCATCATTTAGTGTTTATACTGGTATAGTATAGGAATACCTCATCATTTAGTGTTTATACTGGTATAGTTTAGGAATACCTCATCATTTAGTGTTTATACTGGTATGGTATAGGAATACCTCATCATTTAGTGTTTATACTGATATAGTATTGGCATACGTCATCATTTAGTGTTTATACTGGTATAGTATAGAAATACCTCATCATTTAGTGTTTATACTGGTATAGTATTGGCATACCTCATCTTTTAGTGTTTATACTGGTATAGTATTGGCATACCTCATCAGTTTGTGTTTATACTGGTATAGTTTTGGAATACCTCATCATTTAGTGTTTATACTGGTATAGTATTGGCAAAGCTCATCATTTAGTGATTATAGTGGTATGGTATAGGAATACCTCATAATTTAGTGTTTATACTGGTATAGTATTGGCATACCTCATCTTTTAGTGTTTATACTGCTATAGTTTTGGAATACCTCATCATTTAGTGTTTATACTGCTATAGTTTTGGAATACCTCATCATTTAGTGTTTATACTGGTATAGTAAACTAGTCATGTAATTAAACTAGTCATGTAAACTTTAATTAACTAGGTAGTCGGGGCACCACGGAAAAATGTTTATGGAGTCTCTATTTCCCGGATCGACTCTTCAGGTATTTCCATTTCATATCGAGTACATCCTTTTATTATTATTGTTATTATTAATCTTTACCTTACGTCAGTCTCATTCCAAATGTCGTAAAATTCTTGGTTATCTGCACAAACACTAGCATAAATTATGAATCAGCGATATACAAATTGGCTTAATTATTTATTTACTAAGTAACTTAGCCAATCACAGAAATACATAACAAACAAACAGTAGATATTGGTTACTAAGACAATGCATTGAATAACATGATAGAAAAGTCCCTAGTGGGCTAAGCTGATACGACGGCTTGGTAGACAAAGAAAAGGGGTTGGGACTGAGAAAGAGCGGGAGAACAGAATGGATAACTACACTCATAGAAATTGTTAATATTTTACATGAACGACCGCTCGTTCAAAAATAAATAGCAATTTACATATTTACGAATGTATGTCTTGCTATTTCTCTCTGTGGTCGCCGGTCCATCTGCTGGAGAGAGTTGACAGAAAAGTCTCTGGTTGCGTATCCCCGAAGGTCAAAGTCGTAGGTAGTTAGAATCGATACTTCAGAGTACCATTCGGGAATGTTCTTAGAAGAGATGTTTCGGCGATTGTCGGTATTTTCGTTCTACGTTTACGTAATTTCTAGCTGCAGACTAGTAATTCGTCTAGAATTTCTCACTTATTCTGTAGTGATCGATAGTCTCAGAGTTGAACCGTTTTCCAGCCGTGTAGCCAATGCTCCACATGGTCTTCTGGTCTTGTAGTTGTAAACCATTTCACACGTAGCTTCAGCTGCATGTTTTCAACCTTAGCTAACACCGTGGTGCTGACGTTGTTTCCAGAGGCAGTTTGGAACTCGGTAGTGAGTGCTGCAACCCGAGGACATATCATTTTTTACATGCTATGCGCTTCAGCACTCGGCGTTCCCGTTATGTGAGCTTCTGTGGTCTACCACTTCACAACTGAGCCGTTGTTGCTCCTAGAAGTTTCCAATTTACAATAACAGCACTTATGGATGTGGTCTGGTGTGAATTGCGTTACGTGGGCTCTTATACGTGGGTAGAAAAGGGGCGGGTCCATGACGCCGACATAATGTCTATGCTCACGTGGGCGTTGTTACTGACTTGGTTAACTTTATATGAAAACCCATATTTTCTCATTTAGAAGGCTAACATCACATTACATCTTTATACAAATAGTTTTATGTTTAACTTGTCTGGGCTAGGGGGCAGTATTTTCACGGCTGGATGAAAAACGTACCCAATTTTAACAGGTTACTACTCTGGCCCAGAAACTACAATATGCATATTATTAGTAGATTTGGATAGAAAACCCTCTGAAGTTTCTAAAACTGTTTGAATGGTGTCTGTGAGTATAACAGAACTCATATGGCAGGCGAAAACCTGAGAAAAAGTCAACCAGGAAGTGGAGGATCTGAGAATTGTAGTTCTTCTTTCTAGTCCCTTTCGAAACTACAGTATCCGTGGGGTTACGTTGCACTTCCTAAGGCTTCCATTGGCTGTCTAAAGCCTTCAGAAAGTTGTTTCAGCCTTCTCTGTTACTGGGCAGATAATAGGAGCTCAGTTTCTGAGTGGACTGCCTGTGGACAAAGGGATTGGATATGCGCAGTCCCACGAGGGCGCCGTTCCTTCTTTTTCTCCTTGAATGAATACGCTATTGTCCGGTTGGAACATTATCGCAATTTTACGTTAAAAATACCATAAAGATTGATTTTAAACAGCGTTTGACATGCTTCTAAGTACGGTAATGGAACATTTTGGCTTTTCGTCTCTGGTACCGCGCACGCGCGTTATGCCTTTGGATAGTGCTCTGAACGCACAAACAAAACTGAGGTATTTGAACATAAATATATATTATTTTGAACAAAAACAACATTTCTTGTGGAAGTAGCAGTCCTGGGAGTGCATTCTGACGAAGATCAGCAAAGGTAAGAGAATATTTCTAATACTAATTCTGAGTTTAGGTTGCCCCGAACTTGGCGGGTGTCTGAATAGCTCGCTGTGATGGCAGAGCTATGTACTCAGAATATTGAAAAATGTGCTTTCTCCGTAAAGCTATTTTAAAATCTGACAAAGCGGTTGCATCCAGAAATAGTCTATCTATAATTCTTTAAATAATTGTTATATATTTTGTCAATGTTTATGATGAGTATTATTGTAAATTGATGTGCACATTCACCAAAAGTTTTGGTGGGAATACATTTCCTGAACATCACGCGGCAATGTAAAATGCTGTTTTTGGATATAAATATGAACTTTATCGAACAAAACATACATGTATTGTGTAACATAATGTCCTAGGAGTGTCATCTGATGAAGATTGTCAAAGGTTAGTGCTTCATTTAGCTGTGTTTTGGATTTTATTGACACATGTCCTTGCTTGGAAAATGGCTGTGTGATTATTTTTGTCTATGTACTCTCCTAACATGATCTAATGTTTTGCTTTCGCTGTAAAGCCTTTTTGAAATCAGACAATGTGGTTACATCAAGGAGAAGTGTATCTTTAAAATGGTATAAAATAGTTGTATGTTTGAGAAAGTTGAATTATGACATTTTGTTGTTTTTAAATTTGCCGCCCTGATATTTCACTGGCTGTGCCCCGCAGGTGGGACACTAGCGTCCCACGTAGCCCATAGAAGTTAATCACATACGTTTCACAATATTTAGATGTAAACCTGACAACTGGGAAATGTACACTTGAAGAGATACAGTTATGTGTGTTTCCTGTCCTTCATGAGATCACCAAATGAAACACTCATCATCACTGTCCCTTAAGTGTCCACGGACCATTCCCACCTTCTCAAAAGTAGAAATATTGTTTAATTCTCCCATTTTGGGGATTAGGAGTTTGGCCAAGTCTCTCTTTGTTCTCTCTCTCCCTCAATACTGCATGTCCAAAGGGGGAGAGGGTCCCTTCCAGGAATTTACGACCTGTCGTTAAGTCATAAAACTGTGGAGAGAGAGAGAGAGAGAGAGAGAGGCAGACCTGGCTCTCAAGAGAAGACAGGCTATGTGCACACTGATCACATAATGAGGTGGAAATTGAGCTGCAATTCCTAACCTCCTGCCAAATGTATGACCATATTAGCGACACATATTTCCCTCAGATTACACAGATTCACAAAGAATTCGAAAACAAACCCGATTTTGATAAATTCCCATTTTTACTAGGTGAAATACCACAGTGTGCCATCACAGCAGCAAAATATGTGACCTGTTGCCACAAGAAAAGGGCAACCAGTGAAGAACAAACACTATTGTAAATACAACCCATATTTGTTTTTATATATTTTCCTTTTTGTACTTGAACTATTTGTACATCGTTACAACACTGTATATATACATAATATGACATTTGAAATGTCTTTATTCATTTGGAACTTCTGTGAGTGTAATGTTTACTGTTCATTTTTTTATTGTTTATTTCACTTTTATTTATTATCTACTTCACTTGCTTTGGAAATGTTAACATATGTTTCCCATGCCAATAAAGCCCCTTGAATTGAATTGAATTGAAATTGAGAGAGAGAGAGGGGGGGGGCATGATAACCCACAGGACACATCATAACAGATTAATACAGTATATTGTCTTATTGATAAGCTGTAACTGGGGTGAAAACAGTATATAAAATTATATTGTATTGGTCAAATACACATGGTTAGCAGATGTTAATGCGAGTGTAGCAAAATGCTTGTGCTTCTGGTTCCGACAGTGCAGTAATATTTAACAAGTAATCTAACAATTCCCCAACAACTACCTAATACACACACATCTAAAAGGGGTGAATGAGAATATGTACAGTTGAAGTCGGAAGTTTACATACACCTTAGCCAAATACATTTAAACTCAGTTTTTCACAATTCCTGACATTTAATCCTAGTTAAAATTCCCTGTCTTAGGTCAGTTAGGATCACCACTTTATTTTAAGAATGTGAAATGTCAGAATAATTGTAGAGAGAATGATTTATTTCAGCTTTTATTTCTTTCATCACATTGTGTCGGAAGTTTACATACACTCAATTAGTATTTGGTAGCATTGCCATTAAATTGATTAACTTGGGTCAAACGTTTCGGGTAGCCTTCCACAAGCTTCCCACAATAAGTTGGGTGAATTTTGGCCCATTCCTCCTGACAGAGCTGGTGTAACTGAGTCAGGTTTGTAGGCCTCTTTGCTTGCACACGCTTTTTCAGTTCTGCCTACACATTTTCTATAGGATTGAGGTCAGGGCTTTGTGATGGCCACTTCAATACCTTGACTTTTTTGTCCTTAAGCCATTTTGAACAACTTTGGAAGTATGCTTGGGGTCATTGTCCATTTGGAAGACCCATTTGTGACCAAGCTTTAACTTCCTGACTGATTTGAGATGTTGCTTCAATATATCCACATAATTTTCCCACCTCATGATGCCATCTATTTTGTGAAGTGCACCAGTCCCTCCTGCAGCAAAGCACCCCCACAACTTGATGCTGCCATGCCCGTGCTTCACGGTTGGGATGGTGTTCTTCGGCTTGCTAGCATCCCCCTTCTTCCTCCAAACATAACGATGGTCATTATGGCCAAACAGTTCTATTTTTGTTTCATCAGATCAGAGGACATTTCTCCAAAAAGTACGATCATTGTCCTCATGTGCAGTTGCAAACCGTAGTCTGGCTTTTTTATGGCGGTTTTGGAGCAGTGGCTTCTTCCTTGCTGAGCGGCCTTTCAGGTTACGTCAATATAGGACTCGTTTTACTGTGGATATAAATACTTTTGTACCTGTTTCCTCCAGCATCTTCACAAGGTCCTTTGTTGTTGTTCTGGGATTGATTTGTGCTTTTCGCACCAAAGTACGTTCATCTCTTGGAGACAGAACGCGTCTCCTTCCTGAGCGGTATGACGGCTGCGTGGTCTCATGGTGTTTATGCTTGCGTACTATTGTTTGTACAGATGGGCATGGTACCTTCAGGCATTTGGAAATTGCTCCCAAGGATGAACCAGACTTGTGGGGGCCTACACATTTTTTTCTGAGGTCTTGGCAGATTTATTTTGATTTTCCCATGATGTCAAGCAAAGAGGCACTGAGTTTGAAGGTAGGCCTTGAAATACATACACAGGTACACCTCCAATTGACTCAAATGATGTCAATTAGCCTATCAGAAGCTTCTAAAGTCATGATATCATTTTCTGAAATTTTCCAAGGTTGGTTAACTCTGGAGACTCCAGAAAGCAGTACGCATAGAAGCCTTTAGTGTCCCTGGATCAGGTTAGAGAGATGCTTAGTGTCCCTGGGGCAGTTTGGAGAGATGCTTAGTGTCCCTGGGGCAGTTTAGCGAGATGCTTTAGTGTCCCTGGGGCAGTATAGAGAGATGCTTAGTGTCCCTGGGGCAGTTTATAGAGATGCCTTAGTGTCCCTGGGACAGTTTAGAGAGATGCCTTGGTGTCCTTGGGGCAGTTTGGAGATGCTTAGTGTCCCTGGGGCAGTTTAGAGAGATGCCTTAGTGTCCTTGGGGCAGTTTGGAGAGATGCTTAGTGTCCCTGGGGCAGTTTATAGAGATGCCTTGGTGTCCTTGGGGCAGTTTGGAGAGATGCTTAGTGTCCCTGGGGCAGTTTAGAGAGATGCCTTAGTTTCCTTGGGGCAGTTTAGAGAGATGCCTTAGTGTCCCTGGGACAGTTTAGAGAGATGCCTTAGTGTCCCTGGGGCAGTTTAGAGAGATGCTTTAGTGTCCCTGGGGCAGTATAGAGAGATGCTTAGTTTCCCTGGGGCAGTTTATAGAGATGCCTTGGTGTCCTTGGGGCAGTTTAGAGAGAAGCCTTAGTGTCCCTGGGGCAGTTTATAGAGATGCCTTGGTGTCCTTGGGACTGTTTAGAGAGATGCCTTAGTGGAAAGAGGAATGTTGTAATGTTATTTGTTGTTTTAGTTGACTCTTTTGTGTATATTGTGTATATTAATGTCTGTGCAATATGTGCCATGTTGTATTTGACTTGTTTTATATTGTATTAGATTGTTTAATTCTATGATATTGTATATGCATGGCTCCCTTGAAAAATAAACACTGGTCTCAATGGTGACTTCCTGCTAATATATAGATCAAATAATAAATTGTGTAGGAACTGGTAATCAGAGCAGAGAGAGAGGGAGAGAGGATGAGGAGAGAGAGGGAGAGAGATGGAGAGAGAGGGAGAGAGATGGAGAGAGGGGGAGAGAGATAGAGAGAGGACGAGGAGAGAGATGGAGAGAGAGAGAGAGAGGATGAGGAGAGAGAGGACAAGGAGAGAGATGGAGAGAGAGACAGAGAGGGAGAGAGCACATATAGCCTTCTGAAACTCATCTGATGGTTCATAAATATTTGCATTTCCTTCCAATGAAGCTTATTGAATTGAACTGAACTGACAGGGAGAGAAAATAGTGCTTAATGAGATAAATGTTACAGAATAATAGTTGTGTCGTGTATTGTACATGTTCCATCTCCCCCATGAGAGTGGAGTTACAGCCAGGGTCTGCCATTATCAACAGCCACCCTGGAGCAATTAGAGTTCAGTGCCTTGCTCAAGGGCACACTAGCATATATTCTCACCTTGTCGGCTCGGGGTACTCGAACCAGCCACCTTTTGGTTATTGGCCCAACACTCTAACTTACAGAGGGACGGTGAGAGAGTGCTCTTAATGCTTCCACAATATTTGCATTTGAATTTCCTGCCTATAAAGCTTATTGAATGAAACCAAATATACAGAGAGAGAGAGAGAGAGAGAGAAAGGGAGAGATGGATACAGAGGCACTTAATGAGATCGAGAGAAAGAGAGAAGGAGAGATGGAAACAGAGGCACTTTAATGAGATCGAGAGAAATGGAGAGAGAAATGCTTTGAAGTCTTAAAATCTGAACCTCATTAAATAGATAGAATGGAAGAGATGGACCGAGAGAGTATAGTGAGGGAGAGAGAGAAAGAAAGAGAGAGGAGAAAGAGAGAGAGACATGAAGAGAGAGATGGAGAGAAAGAAATGGAGAGAGAGAGAAAAAGAGAGCAAGAGAGCGAGAGAGGAAGAGAGAGAGAAATGGAGAGAGAAAGAGAGAGAGAGAGATCATGAGCAGATGAGCTCCCGAGTCTTAGGGGAATTGTTCTCCAAAAATATATATTTAGAGTTGGATGAACTTCCTCTGTGCTCCCTATATCCCCTCACTAGAATCCCCATACTTTAACGATGACAGCTTCTCCATCCTAGAGGGGGAGATCAAACATTTCCAGGCCCATGTCCATGTACTAGTCTGTGGCGACCTAAACGCCAGAACTGGACAAGAACCTGACACCCTCAGCACACAGGGGGACAAACACCTACCTGGAGGTGACAGCATTCTCTCCCAAATAAGACCTCCTAGACACAACTATGACAAAACAACCAACAAAAATGGGTCACAACTCCTGCAGCTCTGTCGGACGCTGGGTATGTACATAGTCAATGGTAGGCTTCGAGGAGACTCCTATGGTAGATACACCTATAGCTCATCTCTTGGCAGTAGTACTGTAGACTACTTTATCACTGACCTTAACCCAGAGTCTCTCAGAGCGTTCACAATCAGCCCACTGACACCCCTATCAGATCACAGCATAATCGCAGTCTACTTGAACAGAGCAATACTCATTCATGAGGCATCAAAGCCAAAGGAACTGAATACTATTAAGAAATGCTATAGATAGAAGGAAAGTAGTGTAGAAACCTGCCAGAAAACAATTAGGCAACAACAAATTCAATCCCTTTTAGACAACTTCCTGGACAAAACATTTTACTGTAATAGTGAAGGTGTAAACTTGGCAGTAGACAACATAAACAGTATAATTGATCTCTCAGCTTCCCTATCAAATCAAAAAATATCAAGCAGACTACCTAAGAAAATGTAAAACAATGACAAATAGTTTGATGAAGAATGCAAAAACCTAACAAAGAAATTAAGAAACCTATCCAACCAAAAACACAAAGACCCAGAAAACCTGAGCCTATGCCTTAACTATGATGAATCACTAAAACAAAACAGAAATACACTACGGAAAAAGAAGGAACAGCACGTCAGAAATCAGCTCAATGTATTTGAAGAATTGATACCACTTCTGGGAAAATTGGAACAAACAACAACACGAAGAGTTATCTGTCCAAAATGGAGATGTTTGGATTATTGACCCTCTCTGCCCATTCATCGCCATTTGTTGTTGACTTAGCTGATTAGCTGTTGTTGTCTTACCCATTGTTGTCTTACCTAGCTCTCCCAATCAACACCTGTGATTGCTTTATGCCTCCTCGCTTTATGTCTCTCTCAAATGTCAATATGCTTTGTATACTGTTGTTTAGGATAGTTATCATTGTTTTAGTTCACTGTGGAGCCCCTAGTCCCACTCAACATGCCTCTGATACCTCCTTTGTCCCACCTCCCACACATGCGGTGACCTCACCCAGCATAACTAGCGCGTCCAGAGATGCAACCTCTTATCGTCACTCAATGCCTAGGTTTATCTCCACTGTACCCGCACCCTACCATACCCCTCCCTGTCTGTACATTATGCCCTGAATCTATCCTACCACGCCCAGAAATCTGCTCTTTTTATTCTCTGTTCACAACGCACTAGACAACCAGTTTTGATAGCCTTTAGCCGTACCCTCATCCTACTCCTCCTCTGTTCCTCGGGTGATGTAGAGGTTAACCCAGGCCCTGCGTGTCCCCAGGCACTCTCATTTGTTGACTTCTGTAACCGAAAAAGCCTTGGTTTTATGCATCATCAGAAGCCTCCTCCCTAAGTTTGTTTTACTCACTGCTTTAGCACACTCCGCCAACCCTGATGTCCTAGCCGTGTCTGAATCCTGGCTTAGGAAGGCCACCAAAAAATCTGAGATTTCCATCCCCAACTACAACATTTTTCGTCAAGATAGAACTGCCAAAGGGGGAAGAGTTGCAATCTACTGCAGAGATAGCATGCAAAGTTCTGTCATACTTTCCAGGTCTATACCCAAACAGTTCGAGCTTCTAATTTTAAAAATTAATCTCTCCAGAAATAAGTCTATCGCTGTTATAGACCCCCCTCAGCTCCCAGCTGTGCCCTGGACAACATATGTGAATTGATTGCCCCCCATCTATCTTCAGAGTTTGTTCTGTTAGGTGACCTAAACTGGGATATGCTTAACACCCTGGCAGTCCTACATTCTAAGCTAGATGCTCTCAATCTCACAGGAATTATCAAGGAACCCACCAGATACAACCCTAAATCCGTAAACATGGGCACCCTCATAGATATTATCCTGACCAACTTGCCCTCTAAATACACCTCTGCTGTTTTCAATCAGGATCTCAGTGATCACTGCCTCATTGCCTGCATCCGCTATCGGTCTGCGGTCAATCGACCACCCCTCATCACTGTCAAACGCTCCCTAAAACACTTCTGCAAGCAGGCCTTTCTAATCGATCTGGCCCGGGTATCCTGGAAGGATATTGACCTCATCCCGTCAGTCGAGGATGCCTGGTCGTTCTTTAAAAGTAATTTCCTCACCATCTTAAATAAGCATGCCCCTTTCAAAAAATGTAGAACTAAGAACAGATATAGCCCTTGGTTCATTCCAGACCTGACTGCCCTCGACCAGCACAAAAACATCCTGTGTCGGACTGCACTAGCATCGAATAGTCCTCACGATATGCAACTTTTCAGGGAAGTCAGGAACCAATACACGCAGTCAGTCAGGACAGCAAAGACTAGCTTTTTCAAACAGAAATTAAATTGAAGATAATAGAGAATTTCAATAAACATTTCTCTACGGCTGGCCATGCCTTCCTCCTGGCTACCCCAACCCCGGCCAACAGCTCCCCCCCTCCCCCCGCAGCTACTTTCCCAAGCCTCCCCAGTTTCTCCTTCACCCAAATCCAGATAGCAGATGTTCTGAAAGAGCTGCAAAACCTGGAGCGAGCTGGTCACGGGTGCACCTCAGCCACGCTCAAGGTACTAAATGATACCATAACCGCCATCGATAAAAGACAGTACTGTGCAGCCGTCTTCATCGACCTGGCCAAGGCTTTCGACTCTGTCAATCACCACATTCTTATCGGCAGACTCAACAGCCTTGGTTTCTCAAATGACTGCCTCGCCTGGTTCACCAACTACTTCTCAGAGTTCAGTGTGTCAAATCGGAAGGCCTGTTGTCTGGACCTCTGGCAGTCTCTATGGGGGTACCATCCTTGACATGTTTCTACAACTTGATTGGAGTCCACCTGTGGTAAATTCAATTGATTGGACATGATTTGGAAAGGCACAAACCTGTCTATATAAGGTCCCACAGTTGACAGTGCATGTCAGAGCAAAAACCAAGCCATGAGGTCGAAGGAATTTTCCGTAGAGCTCCGAGACAGGATTGTGATGAGGCACAGATCTGGGGAAAGGTGCCAAAAAATGTTTGCAGCATTGAAGGTCCCAAAGAACACAATGGCCTCCATCATCCCTAATGCCTCTGATGTGGCAGACTCACTAAACACAAATTCTTTGTTTGTAAATTATGTCTGAGTGTTGGAGTGTGCCACTGACTATCCATACATTAAAATAACAAGAAAATGGTGCTGTCTGGTTTGCTTAATATAATTTACAATGATTTATACTTTTGATACTTAAGTATATTTTAGCAATAACATGTACTTTTGATACTTAAGTATATTTTAAAACCAAAAACTTTTAGACTTTTACTCAAGTAGTATTTTACTGGGTGAATTTCACTTTTACTTTTACTTCATGATGGTCACACTGACAGAGCTCCAGAGTTGCTCTGTGGAGATGGGAGAACCTTATAGAAGGAAAACTATCTCTGCAACACTCCACCAATCAGGCCTTTATGGTAGAGTGGCCAGACGAAAGCCACTCCTCTGTAAAAGGCACATGAGAGCCCGCTTGGAGTTTGCAAAAAGGCCCCTTAAGGACTCTCAGACAATGAGAAACAAGATTCTCTGGTCTGATGAGACCAAGATTGAACTCTTTACCTGAATGCCAAGCGTCACGTCTGGAGGAAACCAGGCACCATCCCTACAGTGAAGCATGGTGATGGCAGCATCATGCTGTGGGGATGGTTTTCAGCGGCAGGGACTGGGAGACTAGTCAGGATCAAGGGAAAGATGAACGGAGCAAAGTACAGAGAGATCCGTGATGAAAACCTTCTCCACAGCGCTCAGGACCTCTCACTGGGGCGAAGGTTCACCTTCCAATAGGATAACGACCCTCAGGACACAGCCAAGACAACGCAGGTGTGGCTTCAGCACAAGTCTCTGAATGTGCTTGAGTGGCCCAGCCAGAGCCCGGACTTGAACCCGATCAAACATCTCTGGAGAGACCTGAAAAAAGCTGTGCAGCGACGCTCCCCATCCAACCTGACAGAGCTTGAGAGGATCTGCAGAGAATAATGGGAGAAACTCCCCAAATACAGGTGTGCCAAGATTGTAGCTTCATACCCAAGAAGACTCGAGGTTGTAATCACTGCCAAAGGTGCTTCAACAAAGTACTGAGTAAAGGGTCTGAATACTTACATTAATGTGATATTTCAGTGTTTTATGTTTAATAAATTTACAAAAAAATAAATTAATTAAATACTGTTTTTGCTTTGTCATTGTGGGGTATTGTTGATAGATTGATGAGGGGGGAACATGCCTTGGGCATGCTGTAAGTAGGCATGAGGACTCCAGATGTGGCCAGGGCAATAAATTGCAATGTCCGTACTGTGAGATGCCTAGCACAGCACTACAGGGAGACAGAACGGACAGCAGACCACGTTTAACAACACCTGCACAGGATCGGTACATCCGAACATCGCACAAGTACAGGATGGCAACAACAACTGCCCGAGTTACACCAGGAACGCATAATCCCTCCATCAGTGCTCAGACTGTCCGCAATAGGCTGAGAGGGCTGGACTGAGGGCTAGTAGGCCTGTTGTAAGGCAGGTCCTCACCCGACATCACCGGCAACAACGTCGCCTATGGGCACATTCCCACCGTCGCTGGAGCAGACAGGACTGGCAAAAAATGCTCTTTGCTGACGAGTTGCAGTTTTGTCTCACCAGGGCTGATGGTCGGATTAGCGTTTATCATCAAAGGAATGAGCGTTTCACCAAGGCCTGAACTCTGGAGCGGGATTGATTTGGAGGTGGAGGGTCCGTCATGGTCTGGGGCGGTGTGTCACAGCATCATCAGACTGAGCTTGTTATCATTGCAGGCAATCTCAAAGCTATGCTTTACAGGGAAGACATCCTCCTCCCTCATGTGGTACCCTTCCTGCAGTCTCATCCTGACATGTCCCACCAGCATGACAATGCCACCAGCCATACCGCTCGTTCTGTGCATGATTTCCTGCAAGACAGGAATGTGTTCTGCCATGGCCAGTGAAGAGCCCGGATCTCAATCCCATTGAGCACGTCTGGGACCTGTTGGATCGGAGGGTGAGGGCTAAGTCCATTCCCCCCAGAAATGTCCGGGAACTTGCAGGTGCCTTGGTGGAAGAGTTGGTAACATCTCACAGCAAGAACTGACAAATCTGGTGCAGTCCATGAGGAGGAGATGCACTGCAGTAGTTAATGCAGCTGGTGGCCACACCAGATACTGACTGTTACTTTTGATTTTGACCCCCCTTTATTCAGGGACACATTATTCCATTTCTGTTAGTCACATGTCTGTGGAACTTGTTCAGTTTATTTCTCAGTTGTTGAATCTTGTTATGTTCATACAAATATTTACACATGTTAAGTTTGCTGAAAATAAACGCAATTGACAGTGAGAGGACGTTTCTTTTTTTGCTGAGTTTATATCCACAAACTTGCGAGGGCACTGGAACAGTCTGCAGCACCCGGCCTCACCCTACTAGAATCTGAAGTCAAATGTCTTCTGTTTGCTTATGATCTGGTGCTTCTGTCACCAACCAAGGTTCTGCCTTACAGCAGAACCTAGATCTTCTGCACAAATTCTGTCAGACCTGGGCCCTGACATTAAATCTCATTAAGAGAAAAATAATGGTGTTCCAAAAGGTTCCATTTGCCATGAACACACATTCCATCTTGAGAGAGAGGGAGGGAGAGAGAGAAGAGAGGGAGATGGAGAGAGAGAGAGGGAGCGAGAGAGAGAGAGATGAGAGCCAGAGAGTGATGGAGAGAGAGAGATGGAGAGAGAAGAGAGGCAGAGATCGATGGAGAGAGAGAGATGGAGAGAGAGGGAGCGAGAAAGAAGAGAGGCAGAGATCGATGGAGAGAGAGGGAAAGATAATAATTATTATTCATTATTTTATTACAAT
Source organism: Salmo trutta (assembly GCF_901001165.1). Lineage (NCBI taxonomy): Eukaryota > Metazoa > Chordata > Actinopteri > Salmoniformes > Salmonidae > Salmo > Salmo trutta. The sequence continues at coordinate 66,911,477 of NC_042961.1, forward strand.
GTTTATTGTGTATACATTGTTGCTTTGGAAATATTGATGCAATGTTTTTCATGCCAATAAAGCAAATTAAATTTGAATTTGA
>NC_042961.1:66911658-66979158 GCF_901001165.1 Salmo trutta
ATCTTGTTCCGCTTTACCCGACGACAACAGTTATGAAGGTTATTTAAGTTTTTTTTCAGTCTTCATCCATAGCCGTCTGTTACCTGGTTATACGGTAATCGTACCAGCCCTGGATTATAGTAGGCAGCAACGGTTTAGGTCCCTTTCAGATGGTTCAGCACCTGTACTACCATTACTGTACCTCTGTCACGTCCTGACCAGCAGAGGGAGTAGTTGTTAAGTATTTTGGTCAGGACGTGGCAGAGGGATGTTTGTTTTGTATGGTGGGGGTTTTGTGTGTGTTGTAGAGGGGTGTTTGATTTATGTGTTCCTGGGTTTTGGGTGTATGTTCTAGGGTAGTATGTTCTAGGTTGTATTTCTGCATTCTGTCTAGTTTAGGTTTTCTATGTTTAGGTTTGGGTGCTGGACTCTCAATTGCAGGCAGGTGTTTCTCGTTGCCTCTGATTGAGAGTCCTATATATGGGTAATTGTTTGGTGTAGTGTTGTGGGAGATTGTTTCTTGTTTTGCGTGTGTGAGCATGACAAGACTGTTTTGTTGTTCGTGAGTTCTTCTTTTGTTATTTCGGGTGTTGTCTTGGTTTAAAATAAATACAAGATGAGCATCTTTTCCAGACGACAACCGTTACAACCTCAATTCCACATCACGTTAGGCCGTCATTGTAATATAAGAATTTGTTCTTAACTCATTTGCCTAAAAAAAAGGTTAAAAATAAAAAAATAAAAGTTTTTCATTTATCACAAGTCAGCCTTTCTGAATCCAAGATGGCGTAGCGGTCAGGTGTCTTTATCCTTCGTCTTGTCGTGTCCCATGTATATATCTTTTTGCGTCTTTTTTCTTTGCATATCTTTTATATTTTTCTAAAACTCAACTTCAAAATACTCTACTGCAACCCGCCTCACCCAATGTAGTGTGGATCTGTTTGTTCTAAAGTATTCTTATCCACCTCCGAACTGGTACCCCCCAACAGCAGCTAGCCAGCTAACTAGCTACTAGCTAAATAGTCAGCTAACCATTGCTAGCGGTCATCAGCTAACCTTTAGCTCGGAAAGCTCTTGCCAGTTATCTTCTCTCCATATCCCCTGATTCCTACCGCAAGCTCTGAACCTTTTCACCTGGATCACCAGAGCTAGCTAGCTGCAACCCGAGTGACTATTACTGGTCTAACGTCACGTCCCTGTCCCGAAGCTAGCACCAATTAGCATGGAGCTAGGCCCATATCTCGGCTAGCAGAAGAAGCCCAACAGCCACTCCCGGGCTATAATACCCTTTTTGCTTTTTTACCCCCTTCTATTGCCGGTACGGGGCAAGGTCTATCTATTAGTATAGACAGGTCAGCCACCAGACAGTCAGAACCGTGCACTAGTCCTATCTATCAGTATAGGCAGGTCAGCCACCAGACAGACAGTCAGAACCGTGCACTAGGTCTATCTATCAGTATAGACAGGTCAGCCACCAGACAGACAGAACCGTGCACTAGGCCTATCTATCAGCAATCAAAAGCTGTATCTCACAATGGAATGCTGTATCTTGCAAGGCAGGCCAGCGCGAGGGAGAGCGAGGAGGGGGCAGGCAGGCCAGCGTAAGGGAGAGAGAAGACGGGTCAGGCAGGCCAACGCGAGGGAGAGAGAGATGGGGGAAGGCAGGCCAGCGTGAGGGAGAGATAGGACGTGAGGGAGAGAGAGCAGGGAGCAGGTAGGCCAACGCGAGGCAGAGAGAGATGGGGGCAGGCAGGCCAGCGTGAGGGAGAGAGAGCAGGGAGCAGGCAGGCCAGCGTGAGGGAGAGATAGGACATGAGAGAGAGAGAGCAGGGAGCAGGTAGGCCAGCGCGAGGCAGAGAGAGATGGGGGCAGGCAGGCCAGCGTGAGGGAGGGAGAGCAGGGAGCAGGCAGGCCAGCGTGAGGGAGAGAGAAGAGGGGGCAGGCAGAACCATGCGCATATTTCTTGGTAATCTGTATCTTGCAATGTCTTGTCTTGCAAATTCACCAAGTAGCCTAAAGTTCACCTCTTCTTCTCTGGTTTTATTGACATGACACAACTTTCCCAGGCCATTATAGCCTATCGTCTGGTTAGGCTATAATATGTTTTGTGATAACTGCACTGTGATTTGAATCTGTATTTCTTCTTAATAACGTTCACACCCCTAATACATACACACAGGTTACTATTTGCCAGCGTTGAAAAATTAAATTAGCACGTTGTTTAAAGCCAGAGGACAATATCTTAATGAATTAGTAGTCAACAGCTCAGTGGGATGTTTTCTCTGTACACACACTTTAAAACACACACACACACACACACACACACACACACACACACACACACACACACACACACACACACACACACACACACACACACACACACACACACACACACACACACACACACACACACACACACACACAATAGATGTCTGATAATGGAACCTTTCAGTGAAACAACACAATTACTCTTCTATTACTGTTAAATCATGTAGTGTTTACCCTGCTGGGAACGTAGTGATGTTTATCATGTAGTGTTTACCCTGCTGGGAACGTAGTGATGTTTATCATGTAGTGTTTACCCTGCTGGGAAGGTATTGATGTTTATCATGTAGTGTTATTACCCTGCTGGGAACATAGTGATGTTTATCATGTAGTGTTTACCCTGCTGGGAAGGTATTGATGTTTATCATGTAGTGTTATTACCTGCTGGGAACGTAGTGATGTTTATCATGTAGTGTTATTACCTGCTGGGAATGTATTGATGTTTATCATGTAGTGTTATTACCTGCTGGGAATGTATTGATGTTTATCATGTAGTGTTATTACCTGCTGGGAATGTATTGATGTTTATCATGTAGTGTTATTACCTGCTGGGAACGTAGTGATGTTTATCATGTAGTGTTATTACCTGCTGAGAACGTATTGATGTTTATCATGTAGTGTTTACCCTGATGGGAACGTATTGATGTTTATCATGTAGTGTTATTACCTGCTGGGAATGTGATGTTTATCATGTAGTGTTTACCCTGCTGGGAATGTATTGATGTTTATCATGTAGTGTTATTACCTGCTGGGAATGTATTGATGTTTATCATGTAGTGTTTACCCTGCTGGGAACGTAGTGATGTTTATCATGTAGTGTTATTACCTGCTGGGAACGTATTGATGTTTATCATGTAGTGTTATTACCTGCTGGGAACGTAGTGATGTTTATCATGTAGTGTTTACCCTGCTGGGAATGTATTGATGTTTATCATGTAGTGTTATTACCTGCTGGGAACGTATTGATGTTTATCATGTAGTGTTTACCCTGCTGGGAACGTAGTGATGTTTATCATGTAGTGTTATTACCTGCTGGGAACGTAGTGATGTTTATCATGTAGTGTTTACCCTGCTGGGAACGTATTGATGTTTATCATGTAGTGTTATTACCTGCTGGAAACGTAGTGATGTTTATCATGTAGTGTTATTACCTGCTGGGAATGTAGTGATGTTTATCATGTAGTGTTATTACCTGCTGGGAATGTAGTGATGTTTATCATGTAGTGTTATTACCTGCTGGGAATGTAGTGATGTTTATCATGTAGTGTTATTACCCTGCTGGGAATGTATTGATGTTTATCATGTAGTGTTTACCTGCTGGGACGTAGTGATGTTATCATGTAGTGTTTACCTGCTGGGAATGTATTGATGTTTATCATGTAGTGTTATTACCCTGCTGGGAATGTATTGATGTTTATCATGTAGTGTTATTACCTGCTGGGAATGTATTGATGTATATTATGTAGTGTTATTACCTGCTGGGAAGGTATTGATGTTTATCATGTAGTGTTATTACCTGCTGGGAATGTAGTGATGTTTATCATGTAGTGTTATTACCTGCTGGGAATGTAGTGATGTTTATCATGTAGTGTTATTACCTGCTGGGAATGTATTGAACTTTATCATGTAGTGTTATTACCTGCTGGGAATGTATTGATGTTTATCATGTAGTGTTATTACCTGCTGGGAAGGTATTGATGTTTATCATGTAGTGTTATTACCTGCTGGGATTGTATTGATGTTTATCATGTAGTGTTATTACCTGCTGGGAACATATTGATGTTTATCATGTAGTGTTTACCCTGCTGGGAATGTATTGATGTTTATCATGTAGTGTTTACCCTGCTGGGAATGCATTGATGTTTATCATGTAGTGTTATTACCTGCTGGGAATGTATTGATGTTTATCATGTAGTGTTATTACCTGCTGGGAACGTAGTGATGTTTATCATGTAGTGTTATTACCTGCTGGGAACGTAGTGATGTTTATCATGTAGTGTTATTACCTGCTGGGAATGTAGTGATGTTTATCATGTAGTGTTATTACCTGCTGGGAATGTATTGATGTTTATCATGCAGTGTTATTACCTGCTGGGAATGTATTGATGTTTATCATGCAGTGTTATTACCTGCTGGGAATGTATTGATGTTTATCATGTAGTGTTTACCCTGATGGGAATGTATTGATGTTTATCATGTAGTGTTTACCCTGATGGGAACATGTTGGTGAACATGGGAACATGTGTATAAGAGATCATACAAAATATTTTTCTGTGACTCTTATGTGGATGATGTTAAAAATATTGTTGGTCTGATGTGATTTATGAGGAGCATCCAGACGGTGCACTTGATGAATTTATGAAATTGCTTCTTCCAATTATTGATAAACGTGCACCTGTTAAGAAACTGACTGTTAGACCTGTTAAGGCTCCATGGATTGATGAGGAATTGAAAAACTCTATGGTTGAAAGAGATGGGGCAAAAGGAGTGGCTAATAATTTTGGCTGCACATCTGACTGTGGCTGACTTACTGTAAATTGAGAAATTATGTGACTAAACTCAACAAAATGAAGAAACTGTATTATGGAGCCAAGATCACTGACATAAATAATGATGAAAAAAAAGTTTGGAGTACTTTAAAATAAATTTTGGGCAGAAAGACAAATTCAACTCCGTCTTTCAAAAAATCAGATGGCTTGTTCATCACAAAAACATTTGATGTGGCCAATTATTTTTATGATTATTTCATTGGCAAAGTGGGTACACTTAGGAAGGAAATTCCAGCAACGAACAGTGAGCCATCATATTCATGCATTAAAAAACAAATAATGAAAGACAACATTGCAAACATTGCAAGTTTGAATTCTGTAAAGTTAGTGTGGGAGAGGTGGAAAAATAATTGTTATCGATCAAACATGACAAACCTCTTGGCATTGACAACTTAGATGGAGAGCTACTGAGGATGGTAGCTGACTCAATAACCATTTCTATCTGTCATGTTATTATTCTGAGCCTAGAGGAAAGTCTTTGTCCTCAAGCCTGGAGGGAAGCCAAAGTAATTCCGCTACCTAGGAGTGGTAAAGCGGCCTTTACTGGTTCTAACAGCAGACTTATAAGCTTGCTGCCAGCTCTTAGCAAACTGTTGGAAAAAATGGTGTTTGACCAAATACAATGCTATTTCTCTGTAAACAAACTAACAACAGACTTTCAGCATGCTTATAGAGAAGTGGCTCAACATGTACTGCACTGACACATATGATTGATGATTGGCTGAAAGACATGGATAATAACAAGAATGTGGGAGCTGTACTGTTAGATTTCAGTGCTGCCTTTGATAGTATTGTCCATAACCTGTTGTTGAGAAAACACATGTGTTATGTCTTGATGGGTTTGGATTTCTGAGCTTTAACTATTATTAATCATTAGTTATAATAGATACATGAGGGGTGCCATAGCCAAGGGTTTACACCAGGAAACAGGAGACAAAGGGCTGTGATACATGGGTTTAACGCTGGACACATGAAAGGTGGGGTGTATACGAAGAGTACAGGGCAACAGAAGACGAACAGCAGAGGGAATAATAATTTTAGAGATGGGAAACGGGCCGACAAACCGGGGGGAGAGGTTGCGGGATTCCACCTGGAGGAACAGATCCCGGGTGGATAGCCATACATTTTTGCTGACCCTTTTTGCCCGAGACGATACCGGGGAGCCCGGGGTCCGATGTCGTTACGCTTGTCGTCGATACCTGGAGGTGATCTTGAGGAGGGCCGACCGGACTCTCCTCCAGGTACGACGACAGCGGCGGACAAACATCTGGGCAGAAGGTATGCCGACCTCTTCTTCCTGCTCGGGGAAGAACGGGGGCTGATACCTGAGGGAACACTCAAATGGCAATAGGCCCGTGGCAGAGCAGGGAAGGGTGTTGCGGGTGTATTCCACCCACACAAGCTGCTGGCTCCAGGTCCAAGACCAGGCAGCGCAGAATAGTCTTGAGGTCCTGGTTGGCTCGCTCCGACTGGCCATTGGACTAGGGTGGAACCCAGAGGACAGGCTGGCCGATGACCCAATGAGGGTGCAGAATGCCTTCCAGAACTGGGACAAGAACTGAGGCCCCCGGTCGAAGACCATGTCCCCAGCCATGGATCCAGAAGATGTGCTGCACCATGAGCGGGCCATCTCCTTGGCCAAGGGAAGTTTGGGGACAGGAATGAAGTGGGTGGCTTTGGAAAACTGGTTGACCACAGTCAGGATGGCAGACGGGGGGAGACCCATGATGAAATCTAGGGACATGTGGGACCAGGGACGGTGAGGGACAGGCAGTGATTGAAGAAGACCAGCTGGAGCTTTCCGAGGAGTCTTGTTCTGAGCACAGACCATGCAGGCGACGACAAACGCGGCGACATCCGGAACCATAGTAGGCCACCAAAAGTGTTGTCGCACGAAGGCCAGGGTCCGACGGAAGTCCGGGTGACAGGCAAGCCTGTAGGAATGGGCCCACTCCCGGAATGCGGAGCAGACAGCATCAGGCACAAACATCCGGTTATCTGCCCCCCCCCCCCGTGTTTCCCTATACCCCAGCTGAGTGTCGTCACCAGGCACGAGGTGGGAAGGATGGTCTCGGGCACCGGGGTGGTAGCCATGGGGTTATAGCGGTGAGACAGGGCATCCGGCTTGACATTCATGGACCCCGGCTGGTAAGAAAGGGAAAAGTTGAACAGGGTAAACAGCAGGACCCATCTCGCTTGCCTGGAGTTGATGCCCTTGGCGGTGCGGAGATACTCCAGGTTTTTGTGGTTGGTCCACACAATGAACAGATGTTCTGCCCCTTCCAGCCAGTGCCAGTGAGAGGTTGTAATCTGAATAAAGGGGACAAGGCCATTCTTGAAAATGGGGTGAGACGTTCTTACTAATTTGCTAGAGAACCAGTTTAGATTTAAGAATTACATTTGTATGACTGAAGGTCTTACGCTTTAATATTTAATAATTTATGTCCCCCGAATTCATATTCATTATATAAATAGGCCCGTTTAATTTTGTCTGGCTTACTGTTCCAAATAAAATGTAATATTTTTTGCTAATATAATTTAAAAAACAAGTTGCTAGGTGTAGGCAAGGCCATAAGCAAATAGGTAAACTGAGATACGACAATCAGGGTGATATTTTTCACAAATAGACAGGTCTTTTTCTTTCCATGGTAGAAAGGTTTTAACTATTTTTGCTAACTTTCTATAAAAATGTATTATAATGGGATAATTTCTTTCTTTTGGGATATGTTTACCGAGTATGTCCACATCCCCGTCACACCATTTATTGGTAAACTACATGGTAAGGTAAAAGTTGTATTTTTTAGTGATCCAATACGTAATATAGTACCTTATCATAATTCGGTTTTTAATCCAGAGTGTCACGGATTCCTCCAGAACTTTCATTACGCACACCTGTCCCCTATTCCCACTGATTAGTACTTGTATAAGTGTTCCCTTTGGTTTCCATTGGGCTGTTCCATTATTGTTACAATGTCCGTTGGTGCGTGTGAGTACCTGTGCTGTGTGTTTTGGGCTTTCGTGCCCTTGTGGATCGCGCAGATGATTACGGGGTCTCGTCCCGTGTGTTAATCATTGTGCACGTGTGTTATTTATTCAAGGTACTCCTCACTCTTTTGTTTGGTCTTCGTCCCCGAGCCTTTACACGGCACGCTGTAATTTGGGTACAATAAAAAAAACTATTACGCATTCCTGCGTCTGTCTCCCGAATCATTTATACCAACGTGACATAGAGAGGTTAGAAAAAAATATCTAGATCCTCTATGAGGCTGTGGAGGGATTCAAATTGTGGATTTAAAAGAAAACATGTATCATCAGCGTACAATGATGCCTTAGTTTTTAAGCCACGGATTTCTAAACCCTTGATATTATCGTTGGATGTGATTTTAATAGCTAACATTCGATAGCCATAATAAATACATATGCCGATAGTGGACAAGCTTGTTTTACTCCTCTTGACAGTTTAATACTTTCTGAGAAGTAGCCATTATTTACTATTTTACACCTAGAGTTACTATACATAACTTTAACCCATTTTATAAGAGATTCTCCAAAATTGAAATATTCCAGACATTTATATATAAATTCTAGTCGTACTTTACCAAAAGCCTTTTCAAAGTCAGCTATGAATAGCAGGTCTGGTTTCCCAGATATTCTATTGTTTCCAGTACTTGCCTTATATTGTCTCCAATGTATCGTCCATGTAAAAAACCTGTCTGATTAGGATGAATAATATCCGACAATACCATTTTAATTGTATGCACAATGCATTTTGCATCACAACACAAAAGTGTAAGGGGCCTCCAATTTCTTAAATGGACTGGATCTTTATATTTACCACTTGGGTTCCTGTTTCAGTAATAATGAAATCAGACCTTCTTGTTGAGTATCTGATAATCTACCATTTTTATAGCAGTGGTTAAAACATGCTAATAACGGTCCCCTGAGTACATCAGAAAAGGTTTGGTATACCTCAACTGGTATGCCATCCAGCCCTGGAGTTTAAGGATTTAATTGCATCAAGAAGTTCCTCATCTCGTCTTTCTGTACAGCTGTTAATTTTACATTATTAAAAGGAAAGGAATCCATACAATTAATTTTGGAGAGTGGAGATAAGGATTTTAATGTATCAATCCATGTGATCTCTATGGGGGGATTTTAATGTATCAATCCATGTGATCTCTATGGGGGGATTTTAATGTGTCAATCCATGTGATCTCTATGGGGATTTTAATGTATCAATCCATGTGATCTCTATGGGGATTTTAATGTATCAATCCATGTGATCTCTATGGGGATTTTAATGTATCAATCCATGTGATCTCTATGGGGATTTTAATGTATCAATCCATGTGATCTCTATGGGGATTTTAATGTATCAATCCATGTGATCTCTATGGGGATTTTAATGTATCAATCCATGTGATCTCTATGGGGATTTTAATGTATCAATCCGTGTGATCTCTATGGGGATTTTAATGTATCAATCCATGTGATCTCTATGGGGATTTTAATGTATCAATCCATGTGATCTCTATGGGGATTTTAATGTATCAATCCATGTGATCTCTATGGGGATTTTAATGTATCAATCCATGTGATCTCTATGGGGACATTAATGTATCTGCACTTGTCTTTTCCTACTAGCACTGACTTTGCTGATAAATACTTGCTATGACTGTGCTATGTGGTAGTCTGACCTAGCTATCTGAAGATGAACGCATTAACTATGACTGTGCTATGTGGTAGTCTGACCTAGCTATCTGAAGATGAACGCATTAACTATGACTGTGCTATGTGGTAGTCTGACCTAGCTATCTGAAGATGAACGCATTAACTATGACTGTGCTATGTGGTAGTCTGACCTAGCTATCTGAAGATGAACGCATTAACTACGACTGTGCTATGTGGTAGTCTGACCTAGCTATCTGAAGATGAACGCATTAACTATGACTGTGCTATGTGGTAGTCTGACCTAGCTATCTGAAGATGAACGCATTAACTATGACTGTGCTATGTGGTAGTCTGACCTAGCTATCTGAAGATGAACGCATTAACTATGACTGTGCTATGTGGTAGTCTGACCTAGCTATCTGAAGATGAACGCATTAACTATGACTGTGCTATGTGGTAGTCTGACCTAGCTATCTGAAGATGAACGCATTAACTATGACTGTGCTATGTGGTAGTCTGACCTAGCTATCTGAAGATGAACGCATTAACTATGACTGTGCTATGTGGTAGTCTGACCTAGCTATCTGAAGATGAACGCATTAACTATGACTGTGCTATGTGGTAGTCTGACCTAGCTATCTGAAGATGAACGCATTAACTATGACTGTGCTATGTGGTAGTCTGACCTAGCTATCTGAAGATGAACGCATTAACTATGACTGTGCTATGTGGTAGTCTGACCTAGCTATCTGAAGATGAACGCATTAACTATGACTGTGCTATGTGGTAGTCTGACCTAGCTATCTGAAGATGAACGCATTAACTATGACTGTGCTATGTGGTAGTCTGACCTAGCTATCTGAAGATGAACGCATTAACTATGACTGTGCTATGTGGTAGTCTGACCTAGCTATCTGAAGATGAACGCATTAACTATGACTGTGCTATGTGGTAGTCTGACCTAGCTATCTGAAGATGAACGCATTAACTATGACTGTGCTATGTGGTAGTCTGACCTAGCTATCTGAAGATGAACGCATTAACTATGACTGTGCTATGTGGTAGTCTGACCTAGCTATCTGAAGATGAACGCATTAACTATGACTGTGCTATGTGGTAGTCTGACCTAGCTATCTGAAGATGAACGCATTAACTATGACTGTGCTATGTGGTAGTCTGACCTAGCTATCTGAAGATGAACGCATTAACTACGACTGTGCTATGTGGTAGTCTGACCTAGCTATCTGAAGATGAACGCATTAACTATGACTGTGCTATGTGGTAGTCTGACCTAGCTATCTGAAGATGAACGCATTAACTACGACTGTGCTATGTGGTAGTCTGACCTAGCTATCTGAAGATGAACGCATTAACTACGACTGTGCTATGTGGTAGTCTGACCTAGCTATCTGAAGATGAACGCATTAACTATGACTGTGCTATGTGGTAGTCTGACCTAGCTATCTGAAGATGAACGCATTAACTACGACTGTGCTATGTGGTAGTCTGACCTAGCTATCTGAAGATGAACGCATTAACTGTGACTGGCTCTGGATAAGAGTGTCTGCTAAATTACTAAATCTTCATGGTCAATATTTCATGCCTGTTATTGTAGCTATTATTTTTAAAAGGGGCAGCTCAAACAATACGAAAGCGGTCACCCCGCCACTGATGGATATATCAATTGCAGATTGCCCTTTTTAACTTAGCATCAAAAGTTAATCAATTGTGAAATATTGAACTTCCCCTTTAATGTATTGTCATAGTGAATATTTCACTGATGTTATTTTAGGCGTATTATTAAAATATTAATTTAGCTGAGAATTTAAAGTCACCGAGGTTATAATACGCTAACTGATGTATAACGCGCACGAAAACACAAGCGCATAGACACAGGGCGCACACACACACACACACATACACACACACGTTGATGTATAACTCAGTCTAAATCGTCTTTTGATAAAGTACTTTTATTATCGCCTGCACACACAGAGGATTCAGAAGACTGCAGCCAACTATCATTAGCTACTTATGAGAGGCAGCGAGAGCAATTACTGAACACTTTATTCACACACAGAGTGTACACAGATACACACACACACACGAGCGCATACACACACACACACACACACACACACACACAGAGTGTACACAGATACACACACACACTTCACTCTGCACTGTGAAGTTCATTGTGTTATGACTGTGATCTAGCATTATAATTACTTCCATGAAAAGTCCTCTTCTTAATCTTCAGACAGACAGACACACTGTTTCTTAACTACTATAATATGTTGGTCTAGATGGGTTGGCTTATGTTGCTTGCCACATACCAGGAGTTTTCAAACCATATCTATTATTGACTGCAAATCATTTATTTACCGCTAGGAATATGTGATGCACGCATATCTATCTGCTGTAGTAACATCCTGAAAGGCTAGCTGAGCTGTCTCTGCTGTATTAACATCCTGAAAGGCTAGCTGAGCTGTCTCTGCTGTATTAACATCCTGAAAGGCTAGCTGAGCTGTCTCTGCTGTATTAACATCCTGAAAGGCTAGCTGAGCTGTCTCTGCTGTATTAACATCCTGAAAGGCTAGCTGAGCTGAGCTGTCTCTGCTGTATTAACATCCTGAAAGGCTAGCTGAGCTGTCTCTGCTGTATTAACATCCTGAAAGGCTAGCTGAGCTGTCTCTGCTGTATTAACATCCTGAAAGGCTAGCTGAGCTGAGCTGTCTCTGCTGTATTAACATCCTGAAAGGCTAGCTGAGCTGTCTCTGCTGTATTAACATCCTGAAAGGCTAGCTGAGCTGTCTCTGCTGTATTAACATCCTGAAAGGCTAGCTGAGCTGTCTCTGCTGTATTAACATCCTGAAAGGCTAGCTGAGCTGTCTCTGCTGTATTAACATCCTGAAAGGCTAGCTGAGCTGTCTCTGCTGTAGTAACATCCTGAAAGGCTCACTGAGCTGAGCTGTCTCTGCTGTATTAACATCCTGAAAGGCTCACTGAGCTGAGCTGTCTCTGCTGTATTAACATCCTGAAAGGCTAGCTGAGCTGTCTCTGCTGTAGTAACATCCTGAAAGGCTCACTGAGCTGAGCTGTCTCTGCTGTATTAACATCCTGAAAGGCTAGCTGAGCTGTCTCTGCTGTATTAACATCCTGAAAGGCTAGCTGAGCTGTCTCTGCTGTATTAACATCTTGAAAGGCTAGCTGAGCTGTCTCTGCTGTATTAACATCCTGAAAGGCTAGCTGAGCTGTCTCTGCTGTATTAACATCCTGATAGGCTAGCTGAGCTGTCTCTGCTGTAGTAACATCCTGAAAGGCTAGCTGAGCTGTCTCTGCTGTATTAACATCCTGAAAGGCTGGCTGAGCTGTCTCTGCTGTAGTAACATCCTGAAAGAATAGCTGAGCTGTCTCTAGTAACATCCTGAAAGGCTAGCTGAGCTGTCTCTGCTGTATTAACATCCTGAAAGGCTAGCTGAGCTGTCTCTGCTGTAGTAACATCCTGAAAGGCTAGCTGAGCTGTCTCTGCTGTAGTAACATCCTGAAAGGCTAGCTGAGCTGTCTCTGCTGTAGTAACATCCTGAAAGAATAGCTGAGCTGTCTCTAGTAACATCCTGAAAGGCTGGCTGAGCTGTCTCTGCTGTATTAACATCCTGAAAGGCTAGCTGAGCTGTCTCTGCTGTATTAACATCCTGAAAGGCTAGCTGAGCTGTCTCTGCTGTATTAACATCCTGAAAGGCTAGCTGAGCTGTCTCTAGTAACATCCTGAAAGGCTCGCTGAGCAGGACAGTGTCTAGGGTTTACCAAGAATGGCGCGACAAACAAAAAAAACTCCAGTCAGCAGCAGTCCTGTGGGTGAAAACAGCTCGTTGATGACAGAGGTCTAAGAAGAATGGCAAGAATTGCGCAAGCTAACAAACAGACAAATAACAACACAGTACAACAGTGGTGTGCAGAAGGGAATCTTGGAACAATTCCGTTCTGTCCTTGTCACGGATGGGCTATTGCAGCAGATGACTACACCGGGTTCCACTCCTATGGCCATGCGATTACCAACACTGGACAATTGAGCAGTGGAAAACATCGCCTGGCCCGATGAATCTCGGTTCCTGTTGCGTCATGCTAATGGTAGAGTCAGGATTTGGTGTAAGCTGCATGAGTCCATCGCTCCATCATGCCTGGTGTCAACGGTACATGATGGTGGCTGTGGTGTAATGGTGTGGGGAATGTTTAGACCCCCTTGATAACAATTGAGCGACGATTCTACAATGCCACGCCTTGCAGAATCCATTCCCCGAAGACTTCAGGCTGTTCTGGAGACAAAAAGGGGGGGGGGGGGTCCGACCAGGTACTAGATGGATGTACCTAATAAACTGGCCGCTGAATGTATATCTTCAGTGTTATGGGATGAATCCAGAATAGGGCCAGGATTAAATCCAAACAGCGGAAGATCTGCATTGCAGCGGTTGACATTTTTGTCACGTCCTGGCCAGTATAAGGGTTAATTGTCATTGTAGTTTGGTCAGGACGTGGCAGAGGGTATTTGGTTTATGTCGTTCGGGGTGGGGTTTTTGTAGTAAGGGCATTTGATTTAAGTATTTCGGGTTTTTTGGGCACTGTTTGAGATTCATGTAATTCTATGTTTAGTCTAGGTAGTCTGGTTCTATGTTTAGTTAATTGGGGTGGGGACTCTCAATTGAAGGCAGGTGTGGTCTATTTGCCTTTGATTGAGAGTCCCATATATTAGGGTGTGTTTGTGTTTGTCATTTGTGGGAGATTGTTTCTTGTCTAGTGTATGTGAGCCTGAGAAGACTGTCTGTAAATCGTGAGTTCGTTTTGTTATTTTTGTATGTTCATTTTGAGCTTATTAAATGTTCAAGATGAACAATCTCAATCCTGCTGCATATTGGTCCTCCTTTTCCGACGATGATTTCGCTATATCGTCTGACGACGACGAAAAGCGTGACAATTTTACATTTACATTTTTTTACATTTTACATTTTAGTCATTTAGTAGACACTCTTGTCCAGAGCGACTTACAGTAGTGAATGCATACATTTCATTTTCATTTCATACATTTAAAAAAATAAATAAAATGAGTACTGGCCCCCCGTGGGAATCAAACCCACAACCCTGGCGTTGCAAACACCATCTGTTTAAAGGTTATTTCCCATTGAGCCGACATCTACAGCATTTACTCTGAATGTGACCTCTGCGACCAAGGTAACATCACCTTTAAATGAGAGGGTGCAACAGAGGGGGGTGCAGACGGCCCGGTACATCACTGGGAACGAGCTCCCTGCCATGCAGGACCCTCTGTACTAGGCGGTGTCAGAGGAAGGCCCAAAACATTTCCCAAGACTCCAGCCATCCTAGCTATATACTCTGCTTTTCATTCTGCTACCCTCTGGAATACAGTACCGGAGCATTGGTTCTTGGACCAACAGGCTCCGAGATGGCTTCTACCCCCAAGCCATGAGACTGCTAAATAGCCATAACACTGCTAAATAGCCATACGACTGCTAAATAGCCATAACACTGCTAAATAGCCATAACACTGCTAAATAGCCATACGACTCCTAAATAGTTAATTAAAGGTTTCCTAGACTATCTGCACTGACCCTATCTTATGCTGACCCTTTCTGCACTGACCCTATCTACACTGACCCTATCTACACTGACCCTACCTGCACTGACCCTACCTGCACTGACCCTACCTGCACTGACCCTACCTGTACTGACCCTACCTGCACTGACCCTACCTGTACTGACCCTACCTGTACTGACCCTACCTGCACTGACCCTACCTGCACTGACCCTACCTGTACTGACCCTACCTGCACTGACCCTACCTGCACTGACCCTACCTGTACTGACCCTACCTGCACTGACCCTACCTGTACTGACCCTACCTGCACTGACCCTACCTGTACTGACCCTACCTGTACTGACCCTACCTGCACTGACCCTACCTGCACTTACCCTACCTGTACTGACCCTACCTGCACTGACCCTACCTGTACTGACCCTACCTGCACTGACCCTACCTGCACTGACCCTACCTGCACTGACCCTATCTGCACTGACCCTATCTGCACTGACCCTACCTTACACTGACCCTACCTTACACTGACCCTACCTGCACTGACCCTACCTGTACTGACCCTACCTGCACTGACCCTACCTGCACTGACCCTACCTGCACTGACCCTATCTGCACTGACCCTACCTGCACTGACCCTACCCTACACTGACCCTATCTACAGAGACTTACAGATGGATAGCTGGGGCCCATCCAATGGTAAAACTATTAAAAGAGTGCAGGCTGGGTTAGCTGCGGGCGCTTCACCGGGCCGAGGTTAAGTCAGGGAAATCCAATAGCTATATAGCGAGAAAAATCATAAATTCTTGATGCGAGTCAGCTAGCGTGCTAGCATTAAGCAAAGGTGGAAAAAGTTACAAAACTCCTGTACCCTACTTCAGAGAACATGCTGAAAAGTTGACAAAGCAAAAGGGGGAACAGATGAGGTACTACACAATTGGAGCAAGCAGGTACAAGATATTCTCTTTCTTGTGAGCCCACGTCATAAAGGCACCAGAGCCTGCTATGCTAACGGGTTCCCACTAGATAACACAGCCAAATACACCTCTGCTGTTTTCAATCAGGATCTCAGCGATCACTGCCTCATTGCCTGCATCCGCTATGGGTCCGCGGTCAAACGACCACCCCTCATTACTGTCAGACGCTCCCTAAAACACTTCTGCCAGCAGGACTTTCTAAATCGACCTGACCCAGGTATCCTGGAAGGATATTGACCTCATCCCGTCAGTCGAGGATGTCTGGTCATTCTTTAAAAGTAATTTCCTCAACATCTTAAATAAGCATGCCCCTTTCAAAAAATGTAGATCTAAGAACAGATATAGCCCTTGGTTCACTCCAGACCTGACTGCCCTTGACCAGCACAAAAACATCCTGTGGCGGACTGCAATAGCATCGAATAGTCCCCGCGATATGCAACTGTTCAGGGAAGTCAGGAACCAATACACGCAGTTAGTCAGGAAAGCAAAGGCCAGCTTTTTCAAACAGAAATTTGCATCCTGTAGCTCTAACTCCAAAAAGTTTTGGGACACTGTAAAGTCCATGGAGAATAAGAGCACCTCATCCCAGCTGCCCACTGCTCTGAGGCTAGGAAACACTGTCACCACCAATAAATCCATGATAATCAAACATTTCAATAAGCATTTCTCTACGGCTGGCCATGCTTTCCTCCTGGCTACCCCAACCCCGGGCCAACAGCTCCGCACCCCCCGCAGCTACTTCCCCAAACCTCCCCAGCTTCTCCTTCACCCAAATCCAGATAGCAGATGTTCTGAAAGAGCTGTAAAACCTGGACCCGTACAAATCAGCTGGGCTAGACAACCTGGACCCTCTCTTTCTAAAACTATCCGCCGCCATTGTTGCAACCCGTATTACCAGTCTGTTCAACCTCTCTTTCGTATCGTCCGAGATCCCTAAAGATTGGAAAGCTGCCGCGGTCATCCCCTTCTTCAAAGGGGTTGACACTCTAGACCCAAACTGTTATAGACCTATATCCATCCTGCCCTGCCTCTCTAAAGTCTTCGAAAGCCAAGTTAATAAACAGATCACTGACCATTTTCGAATCCCACCATACTTTCTCCGCTGTGCAATCCGGTTTCCGAGCTGGTCACAGGTGCACCTCAGCCACGCTCAAGGTACTAAACGATATCATAACCGCCATCGATAAAAAACAGTACTGTGCAGCCGTCTTCATCGACGTGGACCAAGGCTTTCAACTCTGTCAATCACCGTATTGTTATCGGCAGACTCAATAGCCTTGGTTTCTCAAATGACTGCCTCGCCTGGTTCACCAACTGCTTTGCAGACAGAGTTCAGTGTCAAATCGGAGGGCCTGTTGTCCGGACCTCTGGCAGTCTCTATGGGGGCACCACAGGGTTCAATTCTCGGGCCGACTCTTTTCTCTGTATATATCAATGATGTTGCTCTTGCTGCGGGTGATTCCCTGATCCACCTCTACGCAGACGAGACCATTCTGTATACATCTGGCCCTTCTTTGGACACTGTGTTAACTAACCTCCAAATGAGCTTCAATGCCATACAACACTCCATCCGTGGCCTCCGACTACTCTTCAACGCTAGTAAAACCAAATGCATGCTTTTCAACCGTTCGCTGCCCGCACCCGCCCGCCCGATTAGCATCACTTCCCTGGACGGTTCTGACCTAGAATATGTGGACATTTACAAATACCTAGGTATCTGGCTAGACTGTAAACTCTCCTTCCAGACTCATATTAAACATCTCCAATTCAAAATCAAATCTAGAATTGGCTTCCTATTTCGCAACAAAGCCACCTTCACTCACGCCGCCAAACTTACCCTAGTAAAACTGACTATCCTACCGATCCTCGACTTCGGCAATGTCATCTACAAAATAGCTTCCAATACTCTACTCAGCAAACTGGATGCAGTCTATCACAGTACCATCCGTTTTGTTACCAAAGCTCCTTATACCACCCACCACTGCGACCTGTATGCTCTAGTCGGCTGGCCCTCGCTACATATTCATCACCAGACCCACTGGCTCCAGGTCATCTATAAGTCTATGCTAGGTAAAGCTCCGCCTTATCTCAGCTCACTGGTCACGATAACAACACCCACCCATAGCACGCGCTCCAGCAGGTATATCTCACTGGTCATCCCCAAAACCAACATCTCCTTTGGCCGCTTTTTCTTCCAGTTCTCTGCTGCCAATGACTGGAACGAATTGCAAAAATCGCTGAAGCTGGAGACTTATATTTCCCTCACTAACTTTAAACATCAGCTATCTGAGCAGCTAACCGATCGCTGCAGCTGTACATAGTCCATCTGTGAATAGCCCACCCAATCTACCTACCTCATCCCCATATTGTTTTTATTTACTTTTCTGCTCTTTTGCATACCAGTATATCTACTTGCACATCATCATCTGCTCATTTATCACTCCTGTGTTAATCTGCTAAATTGTAATTACTTCGCTACTATGGCTTATCCATTACCTACTTCCTCACGCCATTTGCACACACTGTATGTAGACTTTCTTTTTTTCTATTGTGTTATTGACTGCACGCTTGTTTATTCCATGTGAAACTCTGTTGTTGTTTGTGTTGCACTGCTTTCCTTTATCTTGGCCAGGTCGCAGTTGTAAATGAGAACTTGTTCTCAACTAGCTTACCTGGTTAAATAAAGGTGAAATAAAATAAAAAGTACATTTAAAAAAAGGTTCAACTCCGGGCTCTGGCTGGGCCACTCAAGGACATTCAGAGACTGGTCCTGAAGCCACTCCTGCGTTGTCTTGGCTGGGTGCTTAGGGTCGTTGTCCTGTTGCAAGGTGAACCTTCACCCCAGTCTGAGATCCTAAGCGCTCTGGAGCAGGGTTTCATCATGGATCTCTCTGTACTTTGCTCCATTCATCTTTCCCTCGATCATGACTAGTCTCCAAGTCCCTGCCGCTAAAAAACATCCCCACAGCATGATGCTGCCACCACCATGCTTCACCGTAGGGATAGTGCCAGGTTTCCTCCAGACGTGGTGCTTGGTATTCAGGCCAATGAGTTCAATCTTGTTTTCATCAGACCAGAGAATCTTGTTTCTCATGGTTTGAGAGTCCTTTCGGTGCCTTTTGGCAAACTCCAAGCGTGCCTTTTACTGAAGAGTGGCTTCCATCTGGCAACTCCACCATTAAGGCCTGATTGGTGGAGTGCTACAGAGATGGTTGTCCTTCTGGAAGGTTCTCCCATCTTCACAGAAGAACTCTGGAGCTCTGTCAGAGTGACCATCGGGTTTTTGGTTACCTCCCTGACCCAGGCCCTTCTCCCGGATTGCTCAGTTTGGACAGGCGGACAGCTCTAGGAAGACTCTTGGTGGTTCCAAACTTCTTCCATTTAAGAATGATGGAGGCCACTGTGTTCTTGGGGACCTTCAATGCTGCAGACATTTTTTGGTACCCTTCCCCAGGTCTGTGCCTCGACACAATTCTGTCTCGGAGCTCTACGGACAATTCCTTCTAACCTCATGGCTTAGTTTTTGCTCTGACATGCACTGTCAACTGTGGGACCTTATATAGGCAGGTGTGTGCCTTTCCAAATCATGTCCTATCAATTGAATTTACCATAGGTGGACTCCAAACAAGTTGTAGAAACATCTCAAGGATGATCAATGGAAACAGGATGCACCTAAGCTCAGTTTCGAGTCTCATAACAAAGGGTCTGAATAATAATATAAATAAGGTATTTCGTTTTATTATTCAAAAAAAAATTAAAGCTGTTTTTGCTTTGTCATTATTGGGTGTGTGGATTGATGAGGGGGGAAAAAACGATTTTAATCCATTTCAGAAAAAGGCTGTAACGTAACAAAATGTGGAAAAAGTCAAGGGGTCTGAATACTTTACGAATGCATTGCTTGTGCTCGCTTGTCACAAAAATGGAACACATCTTGTATTGTTCCCGAGGGTGCAATATGATTTTATGTGTCAGTTCATCTTTAAAGTTTTATAGGTTTATGATGTCATAATCAGCAGTAAACATAATAAAGCTCCAACATCAGTATTTGGAAGCCAGTTGAAGGCAGAATATACTGATGTAGGATCATAATTTGATCACTCTTTTAGTTGCTGAGAATTTTCATGCACAAAAGAAAATGGAAACTCTTGTATTCCAGGTTTAAAAAGGCTTCTAAAGTTTGTAATTTCCACTTTAAATGGTCTAACTTGATAGGCTCTAAAGAAAGTGTATCAACCCCTACAAACAATTTCCATTAATTATAATCCAAACAATAATTCAAATTTCCTGTTCCTGCAGGATTTTTTTTCCTGCTGTAGCACTTTGGCTCAAATTATGATCCCACATCTGTAGTAAGCAAGAAACGTCAGCCTTGCTAAGGAATGCACTTTGATATATATATACGGCAAGGCAAAAGGTGTGTAGCAAGCTCAGAACACACACACACACACACACACACACACACACACACACACACACACACACGCACACTTGTAGTTCAACATTTTATCTTGTCTTCCCGGCTACCCTTTCTAGACTCCGTGAGCTGAAACACTTTGTGGAATGCAATCAGGTTTTTTCTGCTTTAGTAGACATAATGTGTAAGTTTGAATGATTGTGTGTGTGTGTGTGTGTGTGGTTTAGTTAGCAGACATGATGCATTTCCTATACATAAGTTTACAGTGCTGTGATCCATCATCGACATTAACACATAAACACGGTGCCAACTGCCAGTTCTGCTGTTGCTGACAGAGTGAGTGTGTGTGTGTGTGTGTGTGTGTGTGTGTGTGTGTGTGTGTGTGTTGCCCTGACGTGAGTGCTGCAGATAATGATATATATACTGTATATAAATGGTAAATAAGGGTAAACAACTATAATTAATTATACATCCATGTATATCTTATACATTAATGTAGCATAGTTCCATTAATGTAGAATAGTTCCATCAATGTAGAATAGTTCCATTAATGTAGAATAGTTCCATCAATGTAGAATAGTTCCATCAATGTAGAATAGTTCCATTAATGTAGAATAGTTCCATTAATGTAGAATAGTTCCATTAATGTAGAATAGTTCCATTTAATGTGGAATAGTTCCATTAATGTAGAATAGTTCCATTAATGTAGAATAGTTCCATTAATGTAGAATAGTTCCATTAATGTAGCACAGTTCCATTAATGTAGAATAGTTCCATTAATGTAGAATAGTTCCATTAATGTAGAATAGTTCCATTAATGTAGAATAGTTCCATGTAATGTAGCACAGTTCCATTAATGTAGAATAGTTATCACGTCCTGACCATAGTAAGCTGTTATTTTCTATAGTAGAGTAGGTCAGTGCGTGACAGGTTTTTTTTTCTAGTTTAGTTTTTCTATGTTGTTATGTTCTAGTTTTATATTTCTATGTTGGGTTGTTCTAGTTTTTGTATTTTTATGTTTGGCTTTGTTTGAGTTGATCTCCAATTAGAGGCAGCTGGTCATCGTTGTCTCTAATTGGAGGTCATATTTAAGTTGGTGTTTGTCTCACCTGGGTTTGTGTGAGATTGTTTTTGTGTATGTTTCGAACTCTGCGTCACGGTTTGTTGTTTTCTTATTCAGTTTATTTATATGTATTGCATAGTTTCACAGTGAAAATAAAATGTGGAACGACACACACGCTGCACTTTGGTCTACTCCTTCCTACGACAACCGTGACAATAGTTCCATTAATGTAGAATTGTTCCATTTAATGTAGAATAGTTCCATTTAATGTGGAATAGTTCCATTTAATGTAGAATAATTCCATTAATATCCATTAAGTCTTCCCTGTGGCTCAGTTGGTAGAGCATGGTGTTTGCAACGCCAGCATGGTGTGTGCAACGCCAGGGTTGTGGGTTCGATTCCCACGGGGGACCAGTACAAAAAAAAATGTATGAAATGTATGCATTCACTACTGTAAGTTGCTCCGGATAAGAGCGTCTGCTAAATGACTAAAATGTAATGTAGCATAGTTCCATTAATGTAGAATTGTTCCATTTAATATATATTTTATTCACAATGATTGGAACAAGCTGTTCTGATGAAAATCGCGGGCCATGTAGAATGATATGGATGAGAGAGTTATATTTAGTAATCTTTTACACACACACACACACACACACACACACACACACACACACACACACACACACACACACACACACACACACACACACACACACACACACACACACACACACACACAGAGGGTTTGATGTTGACAGATCATGACTATGATGTCTGAAAACCAGATGAGTGGATTGTCTTTAACAAATCTGACATGATGTGTCTCACCCCCCCTGCTCCCCCCCACACACACACACCCCCCCCCACACACACACACAAACACCCCACAAACACACACTAAATGGTGCCATATATAATCCACTGCTTTTGACCCAAAATGCAGTGGAACGCAGACAGATCATTTTTAATGGTTGGCCACTTGCTCTCTGCTTACAGGGGATTTGGAAGGGAAGTCGGCCCCCCGCAAGGTCTGAGCAAGGTCCTCCTGTTTTTATGGGGAAGAGAGAAAAAATGTGCAGTATTATAGCCGATCCCATGCTATTTTACACATTTTGCCATGAGGCTGAGAGAAAATGTTGCTGTTTTAGAGCTCAGGGATTCTAGAAAGATGGGACAATCTCAAGAAAAAATTCCACAACTATTTTTCTCCATATTAACAACATTTAAAGTATATATTTAAGTATATATTTGGACCAAAGTATCAGATCACATCATGTAAATAAAAAAAATATGTTTACATAAAATGCAACTAACTGGATTAATGCCAACTCAACTCAGTCAGACTCAATAAAAAGCATGTCATTTTTTTACATGTATTGTCAAACAAGTGTTAAAAAAGCCTTTATAGTTTAATTCTAACATTAGATTATTCAAATATGTAATACAAATCTACAAAATGTTAAATGCACTATTAAATGCTCCTGGGCTAATTTCGTTAGCATTTTGTTTTTCTAGATTCAGAACATAAAACATAATTTAAAAAGCAAACATTGTCCCTAACATCTAGCACAGAAACCATATGATGCAGAACAGTGTGTCACGTCCTGACCAGTATAAGGGGTTATTTGTTATTGTAGTTTGGTCAGGACGTGGAAGGGGTGTGTTTGTTTTGTGTTGTCGGGGTTTTTGAGTAGTGTTCTATGTTTTGTATTTCTATGTTCTATTTTCTAGTTTTTCTATGTCTAGTTTATTGTTTTGACCTTCAATTGGAGGCAGCTGTTCCTCGTTGCCTCTAATTGAAGGTCCTATTTAGTAGGGGTGTTTTTCTATGGGTTTTGTGGGTAGTTGTTTCCTTGTTTAGTGTTTGTTGCACCTGACAGGACTGTTTCATTTTGTTCTTTTTGTATATGTGTTTAGTTGTTTCTCCTTCTTCAAATAAAAAAAGAAGAAGATGAGTATATTATATTCCAGCTGCATTTTGGTCCAATCCTTACGACAATCGTGACACAGTGATTATAATATCGATCTTAAGGGGGTTAGCTATCTGTGATGGAGTTGAAATCAAATATTCAAAACAGACATATTTTTTCCCCCCCCAAAAAATAAAGGTTCAAAACGAACATTTGTAAAACAAAATATAGAAAATGATTAATTTGTTTTAAAACAACGATTCCATCAGATCTTTCAGCAATCTGACAGAGTTCACAAAATGTTTATTTTTCTTTTTCATTCAGGTGGAATTCAACACAATTTAGTAATTTAGCTTTTCCCCAGCTGCTTTATGACTCTAAAAGCTAATTACATGTAACGTATTTGAACTAAAATTCATATTCTTTCTTAATATATCAGACAGATGGAGTTTACAGTTCATGGTTGTGACCACGGTGATTCCAATATTGTTTGTTTAAATCTATGAAAAGTAGATAACTTTACAAACAATGAGTGGGGTTGTTGCACTACATGTTTTAGTTAACCTTTATTTTATCAGGGAGTTGATCTGTTGTATGTAGTGAGGGCATGAAGGGGTCTTTATGGTAGAGCTGACCCTGCTCTTTCCTGATTTAAGACAAAATCTGATGGATTTGGCCAAATCTCCAGACACATCTTTTAGGAATCAGTTTTGAGAGAAAAAGACAGAGGGCTATTGCAAGAAACTCGGCTCCTTCATTCATCATAAAGCCCTATGATATTGCAAATTACTTTTAATTGCTTTTTCATTGGCAAGATAAGCAAACTTAGGGGTGACATGCCAGCAACAAACGTTGACACTACACATCCAAGTATAACGGACCAAATTATGAAAGACAAGAATTATACTTTTGAATTCTGTAAAGTCGGTGTGGAAGAGGTGAAAAAAGTATTGTTTATCAACAAAGAAAACCCACCAGGGTCTGACAATCTGGATGGAAAATTACTGAGGATAATAGCAGACGATATTGCCACATCTTCAATTTAAGCCTACTAGAGTGTGAGCCCTCAGGCCTGGAGGGAAGCTAAAGTCATTCCACTACCCAAGAATAGTAAAGCCCCCTTTACTGGCTCAAACATCCGACCAATCAGCCTGTTACCAACCCTTAGTAAACTTCTGGAAAAAAAATGTGCTTGGCCAGATACAACGCTATATCACAGTAAACAAATTGACAACAGTATTTCAGCATGCTTATAGGGAAGGACACTCAACAAGCACAGCACTTACACAAATGACTGATGATTGGCTGAGAGAAATTGATGATAAAATGATTGTGGGGGCTGTCTTGTTAGACTTCAGTGCAGCTTTTGACATTATCGATCATAGTCTGCTGCTGGAAAAATTTACGTGCTACACCCCCTGCTATAATGTGGATAAAGAGTTACTTGCCTAACAGAACACAGAGGGTGTTCTTTAATGGAAGCCTCTCAAATATAATCCAGTTAGAATCAGGAATTCCCCAGGGTAGCTGTTTAGGCCCCTTGCTTTTTTCAATTTTTACTAACGACATGCCACTGACTTTGAGTTAAGCCAGAGTGTCTATGTATGCGGACGACTCAACACTATTCACATCAGCTACTACAGCGACTGAAATGACTGCAGCACTCAACAAAGAGCTGTTCAGTCATGTGGTCAGGTGCCAATTAAAAAGGACTTAGGAAAATTGGCTCAGAACAGGGCAGCACGGCTAGTGTAACCGATGTGAAATGGCTAGTTAGTTAGCGGTGATTCGCGCTAATAGTGTTTCACATCGGTTACACTCACCCCCCTTTTGACCTCCTCCTTTTTCCGCAGCAACCAATGATCCGGGTCAACAGCATCAATGTAACAGTGTAGGTTCCGTCCCTCTCTTCGCCCCAACCCAGGCTCGAACCAGGGACCCTTGCACACATCAACAACTGACACCCACCGAAGCATCGTTACCCATCGCGCCACAAGAGCCACGGCCCTTGCAACGCAAGGGGAAACCCTACTTCAGGTCTCAGAGCGAGTGACGTCACCGATTGAAACACTATTAGCGCGCACCACCGCTAACTAACTAGCCATTTCACATCGGTTACACTCACCCCCCCTTTGACCTGTTACACTAGCTCTTGGATGTATACAGAGAGCTAATATTAATAATATGCATGTCAATCTCTCCTGGCTGAATGTGGAGGAGAGATTGACTTCATAACTTTTATTTATGAGAGGGATTGACATGTTGAATGCACCGAGCTGTCTGTCTAAACTACTGGCACACAGCTCGGACACCCATGTATACATCACAAGACATGCCACAAGAGGTCTCTTCACAGTCCCCAAGTGCAGAACAGACTATGGGAGGCACAAAGTACTACATAGAGCCATGACTACATGGAACTCTATTCCACATCAAGTAACTGACGCAAGCAGTAAAATTATATTTTTAAAAAACGGATAAAAAAAACACCTTATGTGACAGTGGGGACTGTGAAGCAACCAACATTGGCACACACACACACACACACAGACACACACACACAGACGGATTTAGTACTGTAGATATGTGGTAATGGTGGAGTAGGGGCCTGAGGGCACACAGAGTGTTGTGAAATCTGTAAATGTATTGTATTGTGAATGTATATAAATCATTTTAAAATTGTATAAACAGCCTTAATTTTGCTTAATTTTATTCTACACATTTTGCCATGAGGCTGAGAGAAAATGTGGCTAATTTCCTGTAATTCTAAACATTTCTTTCTTGGCTTATGACGCGTTCACATGGGGCCCGAACTCCAGGGTGACACCAACCCTTTTTTGTTGGGGGCTCCCGAAGCTTGTGGGCCTTGCCAGTGGAAGTCAGGCAGATGAAGTGTGTGTGTGTGTGTGTGTGTGTGTGTGCCAGATCATTTTTCTGATGCAGTGGGATGTTCCTCTCTCCCCCCATATGGCTGGTATTGTTTGTTCTGCACCACTACACACACAGACACACACACACACACACACACAGGCCATGTTCGTTATGTCTGCACACACGCACGCACGCACGCACGCACACACACACACACACACACACACAATGGCCATGTTTGTTATGTCTGCACGACAACACTCAAATCCTCCAAATGCAAGGCACACACATACAATCCTACATTCTGCAGTGTCACGACTTAAAAATACACACACAAAAAAAAAAATATATATACACACACACACACACACACACACACACACACACACACTAAATCCCATGCAACTGATCCTCCTTCTGTTGGAAGGATTACAAACTCAATCAAACCCGTTATAAAAAGAAACACACTATTGTTGTTTGCAATGCAGTGTATCTCCCTTCATAATTATAATCAGAATGTTCCACAGTCAATACGACACAACAACACACACGCACACACAGTCGATACCAGACACTGGCCTTGAGCTGGTTATGTATTCAAATATGAATCCGCTGCCTTAGGAAAGTATTCAGACCCCTTGACTTCTTCAATATTTTGTTACGTTACAGCCTTATTCGAAAAATAGATTAAATAATTTTCCCCCACCCTCATCAATCGAGACACAATACCACCAATGTGTGTGTGTGTGTGTGTGTGTGTGTGTGTGTGTGTGTGTGTGTGTGCATATTAGTGTGTGTGTGTGTGTGTGTGTGTGTGTGTGTGTGTGTTTATAAAAAAAAAAATACAATTAATTTCACTTTTATTTAACCAGGTATGCTAGTTGAGAACAAGTTCTCATTTGCAACTGCGACCTGGCCAAGATAAAGCATAGCAGTTCGACACATACAACAACACAGTGTGTCACCACAGTGATTCTGTAATGGTTGTTCAAGTTTTAATCTAGTCGATTGGGAGAAGCTGGTCTGGGCTGGAACAGAAGTCGACAGCTGTAGCTCTCCGTGACTCAGGCTTGGGTACCAAATGCCACTCTCTTCCCTATATAGTGCCTACAGTTGACGAGAGAGGCCTGCGGACCTGAGCAGAAGTAGTGCACTACATCAGGAATAGGGTGTAATACAGGATGCAGACCGAGATGTGGCAGAGACATAACAGGAGTCAAATAGTTATATCCATCTATTGTGTGTGTGTGTGTGTGTGTGTGTGTGTGTGTGTGTGTGTGTGTGTGTGTGTGTGTGTGTGTGTGTGTGTGTGTGTGTGTGTGTGTGTGTGTGTGTGTGTGTGTGTGTGTGTGTGTGTGTGTGTGTGTGTCCTGGTCAGTGATCAATATTGTTACCAAACAAGAACTCTGACAGATAACCAATGCCTGATCAATCAGGCTGATCTCATAATACCATTAACCCACATTATCAGCTGTTACGTTTCATTCAAAGTCACGCTGTGGGAATCAAATCAAATCATATTTAATTAATCACATGCTTCGTTGACAACAGAGGTCGACTAACAGTGAAATGTTTACTTCCTTTTATAACAGTGCAGTTAAAGATAAGATAAAATACAAATTGAAATAGTGACTGTGAATAATGAATACAAAATAATGAGTAAAAAATAACATGGCTAAATACTCCTGTAGGCCAGTTTATTAGGTACACCACCCCGTTCACCAAAAAGCAATGGAAGTTGACCCAACCTGTGTGGTCAAGGGAAGGAATTACCGAGAAATTACCGAGAAATCCGAGATAACACAATAATAATAATAACGTGTCTATATACAGGAAGTACCATACCAGGTAATAACATGGCTATATACAGGAAGTACCAGGTAATAACATGGCTATATACAGGAAGTACCAGGTAATAACATGGCTATATACAGGAAGTACCAGGTAATAACATGGCTATATACAGGGAGTACCAGGTAATAACATGGCTATATACAGGAAGTACCAGGTAATAACATGGCTATATACAGGGAGTACCAGGTAATAACATGGCTATATGCAGGAAGTACCAGGTAATAACATGGCTATATACAGGAAGTACCAGGTAATAACATGGCTATATACAGGGAGTACCAGGTAATAACATGGCTATATACAGGAAGTACCAGGTAATAACATGGCTGTAAGAGCGTCTGCTAAATTACTTAAATGTAAATTAAATGTAATGTAAGTAGAGTCAGTACAGAATCAATGTGCAGGGGTACGAGGTAGTTGAGGTAATACAATATGTTAATGTAGGTAAGGGTAAAAATGACTAGACAATCAGGATAGATAATACACAGAGTAGCAACAGTGCATGTGAAGTGTGAAAGTGAGTGTGTGTGTGTGTGTGTGTGTGTGTGTGTGTGTGTGTGTGTGTGTGTGTGTGGGGGTAGAGTCTATTGAGAGTGCGGGAGGGAGGGAGTCAGTGCAAAACAACTAAGATAAAGAAATAAAATATACTGAACAAAAATATAAACGCAACTATAAATATAAATGTAAAGTGTTGGTCTCTTGTTTCATGAGCTGAAGCAAAAATTTTCCATACACACAAAAGGCTAATTTCTCTCAAATTTTGTGCACGAATTTGTTTACATCCCTGTTAGTGGGCATTTTCTCCGATACCAAGATAATCCATCCACCTGACAGGTGTGGCATATCAAGAAGCTGAGTAAACACCATGATCATTACACAGGTGCACCTTGTGCTGGGGTCAATAAAAGTCCACTCTAAAAATAGAATCTTAGCAAAGAGCAATATCTGAAGCAAGAATTTAGCTTGGGACTGTCTGGGAGTGGTCTGAGTGGGAGGGGAAAACTGAAAACTAGCTGTTATTGGCAGAGAGATTTAGAAACTCTCTTAGTGGTCTAATAACTAATATACCTCATGGTGATCTCACCAGGCAGGACAAAACTCCATCCCACCAAAGTAGGCTGAAAATCCAGGTGGTCTTTTCAAACAGGAAAATAATCCTGCGGCAACAGGAAATGTGAATTATTATGTGGATTATAATCAAATGAACATTTCTGTATGGGTTAATACATTTTTTTGTAAGGGAAAATCAAGTGGAAATTTCAAAGTGGAAATACAAACTACAGAATCCTTTTTAAACCTGAAATACACAACAAGTTTTAAATTTCCTAACATTCACCTGCATTAGCGTGATCAAGATCTTACATATGTACTATCAACATTTTGTTGCTGTGAAGAGAAACATGTCTAGAGTCTCTGGTGGGTATAAAATACTGTCACGCCCTGACCTGAGAGAGCCGTTTTTCTCTGTTTGGTTAGGTCAGGGTGTGACATGGGGTGGGCATTCTATGTGTGATATGTCTATGCTGTTTTTTTTTCTTTGATTGGCCTAGTATGGTTTCCAATCAGAGGCAGCTGTCTATCGTTGTCTCTGATTGGGAATCATACTTAGGCAGCCCTTTTCCCACTTTCAGTTGTGGGATCTTGTTTTTGTACAGCTCAGTAAAGCCTGCAGAACGTGACGTTCGTTTTCCTTTGTTTGTTGTTTTGATTTAGTGTTCTGAGTTATAATAAATTATTAATCATGAGCACTTACCACACTGCACCTTGTTCTCCTCCTTACGACGAACGTCACAAATACATATTTTATTGACTAGAATGGTTACTTCTATTGAGGGAAAAAAATACTATTATTTAAAAAAAAATGGTTAAAAACTGTTTCTAACTACCCTTTTGTAAGAATTTTAGATTCCCAAAGTATTCCATCCCTCTGTGCACCTTCTAATATATTGATGATTCTGTTGGCAGAAAAAACATGTTTTTTTAAACACTTCTTAACGACTATTTTAAGCCATTTTAAATTCTAGAGATGACAGTCAACTAATGTTAACCTCTAAACCGACATTAGTATTCCGATTATGTCCCTCAGCACTGCGACTCATCAAACCGCTAACATTAAAAAACACTGTCTCATTAAATGGTAACATTATCTAATATATTTATAATAATAATGTGTTTACCTGTCATGTGATTTTACCCAGTCTACATTTAGTCGTCCTCTGAGAGCCAATCAAAGTTATCTGACAGTGTGTGCGTTTATGTGTATCAAAGTTATCCAACAAACAATGTCAAGGGAACTATTGTACTACTGTATATATCTGTCTGTATATCTGTCTGTATATATCTGTCTGTATATGTCTGTCTGTATATGTCTGTCTGTATATATCTGTCTGTTTAAGGGAACTAACTCTAACTCTCTCTTATGTATATATACTGTATGCTATACCATCTACTGCATCTATATATGTCTGTCTGTATATATCTGTCTGTATAAGGGAACTATGCCACTTTATATAATGTTCTCATCCCCTACATTACTCATCTCATATGTATATACTGTACTCTATACCATCTACTGCATCTTGCCATCTGATGTAATTAAATGTACCACTAGCCACTTTAAACAATGTCACTTCATATAATGTTTTCATACCCTGCATTACTCATCTCATATGTATATGACAAGGGAACTAACTCTCTGACGACTGACAAGCTGCAAGTTAGTTTCTGAGACGTTTCTCCTTCAACTCATTTAAATCAAATCAAATTGTATTTGTCACAATGCGCCGAATACAACAGGTGTAGATCTTACAGTGAAATGCTTACTTACAAGCCCTTAAAGTCTGGGTAGCCATTTGATTAGCTGTTCAGGAGTCTTATGGCTTGGGGGTAGAAGCTGTTTAGAAGCCTCTTGGACCTAGACTTGGCGCTCCGTTACCGCTTGCCGTGCGGTAGCAGAGAGAACAGCCTATGAGTTGGAGTCTTTGACAATTTTTAGTGCCTTCCTCTGACACCGCCTGCTATAGAAGTCCTGAATGGCAGGAAGCTTGGCCCCGGTTATGTACTGGGCCATACGCACTACCCTCTGTAGTGCCTTGCGGTCGGAGGCCGAGCAGTTGCCATACCAGGCATTCGATGGTGCAGCAGTAAAAACTTTTGAGACTCTGAGGACCCATGCCAAATCTTTTCAGTCTCCTGAGGGGGAATAGATTTTGTCGTTCCCTCTTCACGACTGTCTTGGTGTGCTTGAACCATGTACGTTTTTTGGTGATGTGGACGCAAAGGAACTTGAAGCTCTCAAACTGGTCCACTACAGCCCTGTCGATGAGAATGGGGGTATGCTCGATCCTCCTTTTCCTGTAGTCCACAATCATCACCTTTGTCTTGATCACGTTGAGGGAGAGGTGGTTGTCCTTGCATCACATGGTCAGGTTTCTGACCTCCTCCCTGTAGACTGTCTCATCATTCTCGGTGATCAGGCCTCAGCAAACTTAATGATGGTGTTGGAGTCGTGCCTGGACGTGCAGTCGTGAGTGAACAGGGAGTACAGGAGGAGACTGAGCATGCACCCCTGAGGGGCCCCCGTGTTGAGGATCAGCGTGGCGGATGTGTTGTTACCTACCCTTACCACCTGGGGGCAGCCCGTCAGGAAGTCCAGGATCCAGTTGCAGAGGTAGGTGTTTAGTCCCAGGGTCCTTAGCTTAGTGATGAGCTTTGAGGGCACTATGGTGTTGAACGCTGAGCTGTAGCCAATGAATAGCATTCTCACATAGGTGTTCCATTTGTCCAGGTGTGAAAGGGTAGTGTGGAGTGCAGTAGAGCTTGCATCATCTGTGGATCTGTTAGTGCGGTATGCAAATTGTGGTGGGTCTAGGGTTTCTGGGATAATGGTGTTGAAGTGAGCCATGACCAGCTTTTCAAAGCATTTTGTGCTACAGGTCGGTAGTCATTTAGGCAGGTTACCTTAGTGTTCTTGGGCACAGGGACTATGGTGGTCTGCTTGAAACATGTTGGTATTACAGACTCAGACAGGAAGAGGTTGAAAATGTAGTGAAGACACTTGCCAGTTGGTCAGCGCATGCTCGGAGTACACATCCTGGTAATCCGTCTGGCCCAGCGGCCTTGTGAATGTTGACCTATTTAATTAAAGGTCTTACTCACATCGGCTGCGGAGAGCGTGATCACACAGTCGTCCGGACAAGCTGATGCTCTCAGGGATGTTTCAGTGTTACTTGCCACGAAGAGAGCATAGAAGTTATTTAGCTCGTCTGGTAGGCTCGTGTCACTGGGCAGCGCTCGGCTGTGCTTCCCTTTGTAGTCTGTAATAGTTTGCAAGCCCTGCCACATCTGACAAGCGTCGGAGCCGGTGTAGTAGGATTCGATCTTAGTCCTGTATTGATGCTTTGCTTGTTTGATGGTTCGTTGGAGGGCATAGTGGGATTTCTTAAAAGCTTCCGGGTTAGAGTCCCGCTCCTTGAAAGCGGCAGTTCTACCCTTTAGCTCAGTGCGAATGTTGCCTGTAATCCATGGCTTCTGGTTGGGGTATGTACATACAGTCACTGTGGTTGACGACGTCCTCGATGCACTTATTGATAAAGCCAGTGACTGATGTGGTGTACTCCTCAAGGCCATCGGAAGAACCCCGGAACATATTCCAGTCTGTGCTAGTAAAACAGTCCTATAATTTAGCATCTGCTTCATCTGACCACTTTTTTATAGACCGAGTCACTGATGCTTCCTGCTTTAATTTTTTGTATCTACTTGTGTGTCTTATAACTCTTAATACCAGGAGATAAAGGAAAACAAAAATGTAATATATACTCTACCAGTCAAGTGTTTGGACACACCTACTCATTCAAGGGTTTTTCTTTATTTTTACTATGTTCTACATTGTAAAATAATAGTGAAGACATCAAAACTATGAAATAACACATATGGAACCATGTAGTAACCAAAAAAAACTATTCAAGCAAAATCAAAATATATTTGAGATTTGAGATTCTTCAAAGCAGCCATCGTTTGCCTTGATGACAGCTTTGCACACTCTTGGCATTCTCTCAACCAGCTTCATGATGTAGTCACCTGGAATGCATTTCATTTAACATGTGTTCCTTGTTAAAAGTACATTTGGGGAATTTCTATCCTTCTTAATGCATTTGAGTCAATCAGTTGTGTTGTGACAAGGTAGGGTTTGGTATACAGAAGATAACCCTATTTGGTAAACAACCAAGTCCATATTGTGGCAAGAACAGCTCAAATAAGCAAAGAGAAATGACAGTCCATCATTACTTTAAGACATGAAGGTCAGTCAATGCGGACAATTTCAAGAACTTTGAAAGTTTCTTTAAGTGCAGTTGCAAAAATCATCAAGCTCTCATGAGGACCGTCACAGGAAAGGAAGACTCAGAGTAAACTCTGCTGCAGGCCCAGAGTTACCTCTGCTGTGGAGGATAAGTTGTTTTATTTATTTAACTAGGCAAGTCAGTTAAGAACAAATTCTTATTTACAATGACGGCCTAGGAACAGTGGGTTACCTGCCTTGTTCAGGGGCAGATCAACAGATTATTATCTTGTCAGCTCAGGGATCCAATCTACCAACCTTTCGGTTACTGGCCCAACGCTCTAACCACTAGGCTACCTGCCACCTCATTAGAGTTACCAGCCTCAGAAATTGCAGCCCAAATAAATGTTTCACAGAGTTCAAGTAACAGACATCTCAACATCAACTATTCAGAGGAGACTGCGTGAATCAGGCCTTCATGGTCAAATTGCTGCAAAGAAACCACTACTAAAGGACACCAATAATAAGAAGAGACATGCTTGGGCCAAGAAACACGAGCAATGGACTGATTTTTTTGTTCCAACCGCCGTGTCTTTGTAGGTGAACGGATGATCTCCGCATGTGTGGTTCAGACCGTGAAGCATGGAGGAGGAGGTGTGATGGTGTGGGGTGCTTTGCTGGTGACACTGTTGGTGATTTATTTAGAATTCAAAGCACACTTAACCAGCACGGGTACCACAACATTCTGCAGCGATATGCCATCCCATCTGGTTTGCACTTAGTGGGACTATAATTTGTTTTTCAACAGGACAATGACCCAACACACTCCCAGGCTGTGTAAAGGCTATTTGACCAAGAAGGAGAGTGCTTCATCAGATGACCTGGCCCCCAGAATCATCTGACCTCAACCACAATTGAGATGGTTTGGGATGAGTTGGACCACAGAGTAAAGGAAAGCAGCCAACAAGTGCTCAGCATATGTGGGAACTCCTTCAAGACTGTTTGGAAAGCATTCCAGGTGAAGCTGGTTGAGAGAATGCCAAGAGTGTGCAAAGGGTGTCTACTTTGAAGAATGTCAAATATAAAATATATTTTAATATTTTAACACTTTTTTGGTTACTACTTGATTCCATGTGTTATTTCATAGTATTGATGTCTTCACTATTATTCTATAATGTATAAAATAGTACCATTAAATAAAAAACCTGGAATGAGTAGGTGTGTCCAAACTTTTGACTGGTATATTTAACCTTTATTTAGCTTGGCAAGTCAGTTAGGAACAAATTCTTATTTATAATTTTGGCCTACCCCAGCCAAACCCAAACGATGCTGGGCCAATTGTGCGCCACCCTATCGGACTCCCAATCATGGCCGGATGTGATACAGCCTGGATTCGAACCAGGGACCCTAGTGACGCCTCTTGCACTGAGATGCAGTGCCTTAGACCTCTGCGGCAATCGGTTACCTAAAACATGTATATGAGGGATTGGAATATATAATAATATAAAAAATTCCATAATATAATATAAATAATGCAGATATTATTGATCTAAAAAATGAACTTCCCTCTTCAATATCAGGATGTTCTGATATGATGATAGATATTCCAGTTCTGATTCTATCTGATAACATTCCTTCCTGCCTGCAGGCCTCAAAGCAGGAAGTGGCTGACCGCCTTCCCTAAGAGATTAATTAAGGTTTCAAGCTTTTTTGAATCACTGCGTTCCTTTGAAATACGTCCCCTAGGTACACTTTTGTCTGCTGCCTTAAGTTCCCCTTTGAAATATGGGACACACAAACACATACAAAAATATACACAGAAACACACACACCACACTAAAATGTACGCATCCATGCATACAAACAAATCAAAGGGACGGTCTGGTGACAAGCTATCTCAAACAGAGATACATAGAGCTGCCCCAGGTGTGTGTGTGTGTGTGTGTGTGTGTGTGTGTGTGTGTGTGTGTGTGTGTGTGTGTGTGTGTGTGTGTGTGTGTGTGTGTGTGTGTGTGTGTGTGTGTGTGTGTGTGTGTGTGTGTGTGTCAGGTCGGCTAAGTTAGAGTGTGTATGATCAAACAGCATGTCTCAGCTATCAGAAAAAAACATGTTCTAGCCAAGCCCCCAGAGGATTGAACAGTGCTGCTCCAAATAGGATGCTTACAGAGGAAGGGAGGGAGGGGCTACAGAGACAGAGAGAGAGAGTAGAGAGACAGAGAGAGTAGAGAGACAGAGAGAGTAGCGAAACAGAGAGTGTAACGAAACAGAGAGTGTAGCGAAACAGAGAGTAGAGAGAGAGAGAGTAGCGAGACAGAGAGAGTAGCGAGACAGAGAGAGTAGAGCGACAGAGAGAGACAGAGAGAGTAGTGAGACAGAGAGAGAGTGAGACAGAGAGAGTAGTGAGACAGAGAGAGAGTGAGACAGAGAGAGTAGAGAGACAGAGAGAGTAGCGAGACAGAGAGAGTAGCGAGACAGAGAGAGTAGAGCGACAGAGAGAGTAGAGCGACAGAGTGAGACAGAGAGAGTAGTGAGACAGAGAGAGTAGTGAGACAGAGAGAGTAGTGAGACAGAGAGAGAGTAGACCAGCGAGACACTCCTCCAGAGCTGCGGGACGCCCCCGGACCTACACATAGAAGACCCAGGCCTACATCCAGACCACAGCACCACCAGCCACATCCACACCCCAACCAATCAATCCCCCCCAAACCAACCAATCAATACCCCCCCTAACCAACCAATCAATACCCCCCTAACAAACCAATCAATACCCCCCCTAACCAACCAATCAATACCCCCCCAAACAAACCAATCAATATCCCCCTAACCAAACAATCAATATCCCCTAACCAACCAATCAATACCCTCCCAAACCAACCAATCAACCCCCCCCCCCAAACCAACCAATCAATATCCCCCCCAAACCAACCACGCCCACACCCCATATAGGCCCTCTCAGATCAGACTTATGCCCCTCCACTCCCACAAAGAGGACCTCTGTACCAGATGCTCAGCAGGCTCTGCTCACACTTACTGTCCTGAGGCCAAACCACACCACTAACAACATTGGACACTTTATGGAACACAAAGCCTTCACTATCTCTGCCTTTGGCCTAAAGAGCAGGAACCCAGACTTCATCAACGAAATCAGAAATACAGACATTGTCATCCTACAAGAAACATGGTATAGAGGAGACGGACCCACTGGTTGCCCTCTAGGTTACAGAGAGCTGGTAGTTCCATCCACCAAACTACCAGGTGTGAAACAGGGAAGGGACTCAGGGGGTATGCTAATTTGGTATAGAGCAGACCTAACCCACTCTATTAAATTATTCAAAATAGGAAAATTTTACATTTGGCTAGAAATTCAAAAGGAAATGATGTCAACAGAGCAAAATGTCCTCCTATATCCCCTCACTAGAATCCCCATTCTTTAATGAAGACAGCTTCTCCATCCTGGAGGGGGAAATCAATCATTTCTACAACTACGACAACATAACCAACAAAAACGGGTCACAACTCTTGCAGCTCTGTCGCACACTGGGTATGTACAGTGGGGGGAAAAAGTATTTGATCCCCTGCTGATTTTGTACGTTTGCCCACTTACAAAGAAATTATCAGTCTATAATTTAATAGTAGGTTTATTTGAACAGTGAGAGACAGAAAAACAACAAAAAAATCCAGAAAAACGCATGTCAAAAATGTTATAAAATGATTTGCATTTTAATGAGGGAAATAAGTATTTGACCCCTCTGCAAAACATGACTTAGTACTTGGTGGCAAAACCCTTGTTGGCAATCACAGAGGTCAGACGTTTCTTGTAGTTGGCCACCAGGTTTGCACACATCTCAGGAGGGATTTTGTCCCACTCCTCTTTGCAGATCTTCTCCAAGTCATTAAGGTTTCAAGGCTGACGTTTGGCAACTCGAACTTTCAGCTCCCTCCACAGATTTTCTATGGGATTAAGGTCTGGAGACTGGCTAGGCCACTCCAGGACCTTAATGTGCTTCTTCTTGAGCCACTCCTTTGTTGCCTTGGCCGTGTGTTTTGGGTCATTGTCATGCTGGAATACCCATTTACGACCCATTTTCAGTGCCCTGGCTGAGCGAAGGAGGTTCTCACCCAAGATTTGATGGTACATGGCCCCGTCCATCGTCCCTTTGATGAGGTGAAGTTGTCCTGTCCCCTTAGTAGAAAAACACCCCCAAAGCATAATGTTTCCACCTCCATGTTTAACGGTGGAGATGGTGTTCTTGGGGTCATAGGCAGCATTCCTCCTCCTCCAAACATGTCAAGTTGAGTTGATGTCAAAGAGCTCCATTTTGGTCTCATCTGACAACAACACTTTCACCAGTTGTCCTCTGAGTCATTCAGATGTTCATTGGCAAACTTCAGATGGGCATGTATATGTATTCTTGAGCAGGGGGACCTTGTGGGCGCTGCAGGATTTCAGTCCTTCATGGCGTAGTGTTACCAATTGTTTTCTTGGTGACTATGGTCCCAGCTGCCTTGAGATCATTGACAAGATCTTCCTGTGTAGTTCTGGGCTGATTCCTCACCGTTCTCATGATCACTGCAACTCCACGAGGTGAGATCTTGCATGGAGCCCCAGGCCGAGGGATATTGACAGTTCTTTTGTGTTTCTTCCATTTGCGAATAATCGCACCAAATGTTGTCACCTTCTCACCAAGCTGCTTGGTGATGGTCTTGTATCCCATTCCAGCCTTGTGTAGGTCTACAATCTTGTCCCTGATATCCTTGGAGAGCTCTTTGGTCTTGGCCATGGTGGAGAGTTTGGAATCTGATTGATTGATTGCTTCTGTGGACAGGTGTCTTTTTTACAGGTAACAAGCTGCGGTTAGGAGCACTCCCTTTAACAGTGTGCTCCTAATCTCAGCTCGTTACCTGTATAAAAAACCTGGGAGCCAGAAACCTTTCTGATTGAGAGAGGGTCAAATACTTATTTCCCTCATTAAAATGCAAATCAATTTATAACATTTTTGACATGCGTTTTTCTGGATATTTTTGTTGTTATTCTGTCTCTCACTGTTCAAATAAACCTACCATTAAAATTATAGACTGATCCTTTCTTTGTCAGTGGGCAAACATACAAAAGCAGCAGGGGATCAAATACTTTTCCCCCCACTGTACATAGTCAATGGTAGGCTTCGACGGGACTCCTACAGTAGATACACCTATAGCTCATCTGTTGGCAGTAGTACTGTAGACTACTTTATCACTGACCTTTAACCTGTTACGGCTGGGGGTTCCGCTAGCAGAACGTTTCCACAACATCCGGTGAAATTGCAGAGCGCGAAATTCCCAACAAATTATTAGAAATATTTAACTTTCATACAATCACAAGTGCAATACACCAAATTAAAGCTTAACTTCTTGTTAATCCTGGCACCGTGTCAGATTTCAAAAAAGGCTTTACGGCGAAAGCAAACCATGCGATTATCTGAAGACAGCACCCCATCAAACAAACACATGACAATCATATTTCAACCCCCCAAAACTCAGAAATAACAATATAATTCATGCCTTACCTTTGAAAAGCTTCTTCTGTTGGCACTCCAATATGTCCCATAAACATCACAAATGGTCCTTTTGTTCGATTAATTCCGTCATTATATCTCCAAAATGTCCATTTATTTGGCGCGCTTGATTCAGAAAAACACCGGTTCCAACTCGCCCAACATGACTACAAAATATCTAATAATTTACCTGTAAACTTTGTCCAAACATTTCAAACAACTTTCCTAATCCAACTTTAGGTATTTTAAAACGTAAATAATCAATCAAATTTAAGACGGGATAAACTGTGTTCAATAGCGGACAAAATGAAAGTGGAGCGAGCTTCAGATCATGCACCCCAAAAAAAGCTGTCCACATGGCTATACACCCAGAAAGGAAAGGGCTACTTCTTAATTTCTCAAAGGAAAAACATCAACCAATTTCTAAAGACTGTTGACATCTAGTGGAAGCCATATGAACTGCAACCAGATGCCTCAGAAATCTAGATTCACATAGAATCTCTTAAAGCGTTCAAAGTCAGCCCACTGACACCCCTATCAGATCACAGCAAGAGTCTACTTGAATAGAGCAATACTCAATCATGAGGCATCAAATCACCAAAAAACGCAGAAATATATTAAGAAATGCTATAGATTGAAGGAAAGTAGAGTGGAAACCTGCCAGAAAACAATTAGCCAACAACAATCCCTTTTAGACAACTTCCTGGACAAAATGTTTCACTGTAATAGTGGAGGTGTAAACTTGGCAGTAGACAACATAAACAGTATATTTGACATCTCTGCTTCCCAATCAAACAAACACTTCAAGCAGTCAACCTCAGAAAATGAACAACAATGACAAATGGTTTGATGAAGAATGCAAAAACCTAAGAAAGAAATTGACAAACATAACACATCAATAACTTAGAGACCCAGAAAACCTGAGTCTACACCTTCACTATGGTGAATCACTAAAACAATACAGAAATACACTACGGAAAAAGAAGCATCAACACGTCAGAAATCAGTTCAATGTATTTGAAGAATCCATAGATTCAAACCACTTCTGGGAAAATTGGAAAACACTAAACTATCAACAACACAAAGAGTTATCTATCCAAAACCACTTCCCCAATGTTTTGGGCACAGAACAAACAGCAAAAACATATTTATGAACAAATACAAATCCTATAATCAACTTTTAAAATAACCAACTGGATTCTCCAATTACATTGAATGAACTACAGGACAAAATACACACCCTCCAACCCAAAAAAGGCCTGTGTTGTTGAAGGTATCCTCAATGAAATGATAAAATATACAGACCACAAATTCCAATTGGCTAAACGTAAACTCTTTAATATCCTCATTACCAATATTTTGGAACCAAAGACTGATCAACCCAATCCACTAAAGTGGAGATAAATTTGACCCCAATAACTACCGTGGGATATGCGTCATCAGAAACCTTGGGAAAATCCTTCGCATAATCATTAACAGCGGACTCGTACATTTCCTCAGTGAAAACAATGTACTGAGCAAATGTCAAATAGGCTTTTTACCAAATTATTGTGCGACAGACCACATATTCACCCTGTACACCCTAACTGACAAACAAGCAAACAAACCAACACAAAGGCAAAGTCTTCTCATGCTTTGTTGATTTCAAAACAGCTTTTGACTCAATTTGGCATATACAAATTGATGGAAAGTGGTGTTGAATCTGAAATCTGAAGTCAAACTGTTTGCTGGTGATCTGATGCTTCTGTCCCCAACCAAGGAGGATATACAGCATCACCTAGATCTTCTGCACAGATTCTGTCAGAGCACACAAAAAACAATCCATTGCTCGGCCTAAATAACTTCCACAAAGCTGTGAATGATCTGAGAGACAAGGCAAGGAGGGCATTCTATGCCATCAAAAGGAACATAAAATTTGACATACCAATTAGGATCTGGCTAAAAATACTTGAATCAGTTATAGAACCCATTGCCCTTTATGGTTGTGAGGTCTGGGGTCCGCTCACCAACCAAGAATTCACAAAATGGGACAAACACCAAATTGAGACTGCATGCAGAATTCTACAAAAATATCCTCAGAGTACAATGTAAAACACCAAATAATGCATGCACAGCAGAATTAGGCCGATACCCGCTAACTATCAAAATCCAGAATAGATTTGTTAAATTCTGCAACCGCCTAAAAGGAAGTTATTCCATAACAAAGCCGTCACCTACAGAGAGATGAACCTGGAGAAGAGTCCCCTAAGCATGCTGGTCCCAGGACAGAAAAACAATTAGACCCAATGAAATCATGGGAAAACAAAAAGACAATTACTTCACACATTGGAAAGAATTTACAAAAGAACAGAGCAAACTAGAATGTGTTTTGGCCCTAAACAGAGAGTACACAGTGACAGAATACATGACCACTGTGACTGACCCAAAATTAAGGAAATATTTGGCTATGTACAGACTCAGTGAGCATAGCCTTGCTATTGAAAAAGGCCGTCAAAGGCAGAACTGGTTATGTGCACACTGCCCAGAAAATGAGGTGGAAACTGAGCTGCACTTCCTAACCTCCTGCCAAATGTATGACCATATTAGAGACATATTTCCCTCAGATTACAAAGACCAACAAAGAATTCGAAAACAAACCCAATTTGGATAAACTCCCATATCTACTGGGTGAAATACCACAGTGTTCCATCACAGCAGCAAGATGTGTGACCTGTTGCCACAAGAAAAGGTCAACCAGTGAAGAACAAAAACAATTTTAAATAACAACCTATATTTTTATATTTATGTTTATTTATTTTCCCTTTTGTACTTTAACTATTTGCACATCGTTACAACACTGTATATAGACATAATATGACATTTGACATTTCTTTATTCTTTTGGAACTTTTGTAAGTGTAATGTTTACTGTACAATAAAGGCCTTACATTGAAATTGAGTAGAGAGAGAGAGAGAGAGAGTAGAGTTAAAGAATAGAAAGTGGAGAGAGAGACTGACTTTCTTTAATGAAATATTACCATTTCATTAAAACCTCACCACCCCCACCCACCCCCTTAAAATAAAACACCAAAAGATATCCTGTACTGCAGTACTGCATAGATGTACCATACTCACCTCGCCTTCTACCCCACGATACAAAACAACACCACACATCACAATAACCAAAACCTCACCACTTCTACAACCATTTATCCAACCCATCTTCCCCAGCTATACAGACAGGCCACCAACACACCATATCACACCATATCTCCTGAAACATCTCCACACTTTTTATCATTTTATAGAAGTCTAACTCAACCCTAAGGCGCACAGAGACCTTCCCATTAAACACTAGTAAAGGGTCTGTTATCCCCCCCACCTTTGACCCTGTTCGTCCTTGTTAGCCAAATAGCCAACTTCGCCTGAGCAAACAAAAAATTCAACAGAACACATTTGGCCTTCTCCTGATTTGAATACCTGTACCCCATTATAAACATCCCAACAGTAAAACCCACCCCCAACCTCTCACACAGACATTCCAACAGAGGCATTAATGGCATTAACCTGCCGCACACAGAAAACACATGAATCACTGTGTCTTTCATTACACAGAAAGGACACCCCTGCCCGACTCCCGGTTCAACCCGTGCCAGCCAGCTGTTAGTGGCCAGGGCTCCATGAAGAACCCTCCACTGGAGGTCCCCTGACCTCTTTGGTAATGGAGTT
Organism: Salmo trutta; assembly: GCF_901001165.1. Lineage (NCBI taxonomy): Eukaryota > Metazoa > Chordata > Actinopteri > Salmoniformes > Salmonidae > Salmo > Salmo trutta. Next base: position 66,954,402 of record NC_042961.1, read on the forward strand.
TTGTAAAGCCCCGTCAATCTACAATCCCACCGTACTCTCCGCCCCACATACCCCCTGCCACTGATGTGCCTTCACTCCTGTTAGGCTCCTAATGTTCCTAACCTTAATGCAGAGGTTGTAGAGGGCTTTACCTCCCACCCCTTCAAACTCCCCCAAGCTCGGAGTGTTAAAATCTAACAAGTCCTCCAGACTCCCTTGCCAGTCCCCAGTCTCTGCCGTCACCTGCAGTGGCGAAAACATTGGTGGCCCCTCCCCCCTTGGCCACTCAAACATCCCTCTTACCGGCTCAGACAGTGCCTCCTGGATCTCCTCCAGGAATCTCTCCAGCAGCCTAAGGGACGTTATTCCTGTTTGTTGTGCCAGGACTTCCGGGGTTTTTCACCCCTCCTCTCCCAGCAGTCTCAGTTCACCCAGCCTTAGTAAACCCGCTGCCATCAGTTGCCTCTGCAGGGTTGCCGACTGAACTGATGTCACAGAGATGGCTGGGTTGTGGAAGATAGGCTCCTCCCACACCCACAGCCCAGGCGCCACACCCCCTTCTCGTGTGTGCCTTAATAGCTGCCAGGCCCTCAGCACTGCAGAGTAAAAGTCTGAGAGAGCTGCTGTACTCAGCCTCTCCAGCTTCATGAGGAACAGCTGCCGGTCCAACCCTAATCCGCCAGCTCTCCTCAGCAGTGCGCATGCTGGTTTCCTCCAGCCGACATCAGTATGGCACAGCAGTCTCTGCACCGCCTTTAGTCGGAAAGCAGCCACCCTGGTCTCCAGTTCCACCAGGCCCTGTCCTCCTTCGTGGACGGACATGTTCAACACTGCTGCACTCAGCCAGTGATGGCCCGACCAGAAAAAAATCCACCAGCTTGCGTTGCAGTTCTGCGAGCAGACCGGCGGGGGGGTTGAGGATGGCCAGTTTATGCCACAGGGAGGATACCGCCAGGTTGTCGATTATCAGCACCCTCCCTCTATTTGACACTTGGGACAGGAGCCACCTCCACCTGGCCTGTCTTGACACCATTGCCTGTGACAGCCCCTCCCAGTTCTTCCTGACCCACCTCTCGGAGCCCAGGTACAGCCCCAAAATGTTAAGTCCTTCACAACCCCACTGCAAACCCCATGGAAGCAGAGGAGGGGCCCTATCCGCCCATGCCCCACATAACAGAGCTTTGCTCTTGCCCCAGTTTACCTTAGCTGACGAAGCTCCCTCATACAACTTCAGACTAGTCTCTAGAGCCTGCATATCTTGACCATCCTGACCATCACAGAAATGTAATCTGCATATGCTGACACTGCTATTCTTGTCACCATTTCCATGCCTGTCCAGCACACTCCCTGCAGTCTCCTGCGTAGCAGGCCCCAAAAAAGGCTCAATGGCTAGTGTATATAACTGCCCCGATAGAGGGCATCCTTGTCTAATGTCCCGTTTCACCCAGACTGGCCTACTGAGCCCCCCCTCCCACCTTGACCATACATGACACCCCAGTATACAACATCTTCACACAGGTCAAAAACCTTTCCCCAAACACAGACCTCACATTAAACAGATACTCATAGTCCACTCTATCAAAATTATTCTCTTGATGTAAAGAGACCAGTCCAAAGTTCACATTAGAAACTCTCGACAAGTCCAATATGTCCCTGATTACTGGGCTGTCTAGTTCTCCAAACATCCACTAACATCCACTAGGTCAAACTGCTTAATGGTGACCCTTAACACACCCACTGACCCTGAATGAGGATCTTACCCATTTCTGTCTTTCGTAAAAATCCATCGTACAGTTCCAGTCCCCGCCGACCACCAGCGTCTCCTCAGGCACTACCTGTCAGAGTTCCTGTCTAAGACTCCCAAATAGAGGTCCCCACTCTCTCCCTGTGTTAGATGCATACACATTTATGAAGACAAATCAAATCTAAGTTTATTTGTCACGTGCGCCAAATACAACAGGTGTGGACCTTACAGTGAAATGCTTACTTACAAGCCCTTAACCAACAGAGCCTCAGCTACACCACCATCCATAGTCTGACTAGACCCAGCCTCATCTACACCACCATCCATAACCTGACTAGACCCAGCCTCATCTACACCACCATCTATAACCTGACTAGACCCAGCCTCATCTACACCACCATCTATAACCTGACTAGACCCAGTCTCATCTACACCACCACCATCTATAACATGACTAGACCCACCCTCATCTACACCACCATCCACAACCTGACTAGACCCAGCCTCATCTACACCACCATCCATAACCTGACTAGACCCAGCCTCATCTACACCACCACCATCTATAACATGACTAGACCCAGCCTCATCTACACCACCATCCACAACCTGACTAGACCCAGCCTCATCTACACCACCATCCCTGGCATGACTAGACCCAGCCTCATCTACACCACCATCTATAGCCTGACTAGACCCAGCCTCATCTACACCCCATCCATAACATGACTAGACCCAGCCTCATCTACACCCCCATCTATAACCTGACTAGACCCAGCCTCATCTACACCACCATCTATAGCCTGACTAGACCCAGCCTCATCTACACCACCATCTATAACCTGACTAGACGCAGCCTCATCTACACCACCAGCCTGACTAAACCCAGCCTCAGCTACACCACCATCCATAACATGACTAGACCCAGCCTCATCTACACCACCATCTATAACCTGACTAGACCCAGCCTCATCTACACCACCATCTATAACCTGACTAGACCCATTCTCTGCTGCCTGCGTCTCATGGCTCATGGCCCCCTGCACGTTGACCTCGATTTCTCCCACTGGCGCTTGTCACCTTGTCTACGGCCTTTACATGGGCACGCAAAGCTCTTATGCCCTGACGCAAGCAGTAAAATGTAAAAAACGGATAAAAAACACCTTATGGAACAGCGGGGACTGTGAAGCAACACAAACTTTGGCACAGACACATGCATACACACACACACACACACACACACACACACACACACACACACACACACACACACACACACACACACACACACACACGATAACATACGCACTATACATACACATGGATTTAGTACTGTAGATATGTGGTGGTGGTGGAGTAGGGGCCTGAGGGCACACAGTGTGTTGTGAAATCTGTGAATGTATTATAATGTTTTTAAAATTGTATAAACTGCCTTAATTCTTCTGAACCCCAGGAAGAGTAGCTGTAATGGGGATCCATAATAAATTCAAATACAAATTATACCCCAAATCCCCACACTCTAAGCACCCTAGACTTTCTGTGCCACAGCAAACCCTGCTCAGAGCCCATCCCCCCCAAACCTCACTTTAAAATGCACACTTATTAACTGTTGCTCATTGTTATTCAGAAACATGAACACTTGCCTCCGGAACGAAACAACGTGCTTGACGGCATCTGCCTGAAAACCTTCCGACAGCACACGGGAACCCACTTACAAACTTACCAAAACGACTCAGCTCTTTCCTGATTTTGATCATCTGTAATAAACGTAGGAAAATGTGCAACTACCACCCTGTTCGAAGGGGTAGAAAGAGGAGAAATTGTCACCAACACACCCCTTACAAATATTCCGCTAGCAATTAGCCTACCAACCAAATTTGCTCTTTTCATGAACACAACCACAGCTTTGTTCATTCTGGAAGCGGAATGTATAAATTCAGCGTCTACCCGTTCACCGACCGCGAGCAGAACCTCCTCCACCTTCATTTCATTCTCAGGAACACACCTGAATCCATGTCAGTAATGACAGCGTCTCCTCCGCGATAGGCTGCAAAGCCATCGTGCACACCACACCTTCCAAACCCCAGGAAACTAAAACTCTGTCCTCTTCCTCCCTAACTTTGAAAAAAAACAGTGGGTCCCGCTATCACACCTGCTCCCATTCTCTCCCCCTGGCGCTCAAGGGCGCCAGGCTGCCCAGCTCTGCGCACTCCTGCCACCATCATTACGCACACCTGCTTCCCTTGTTACGCACATCAACGAATTATTGAACTCACCTGGAGTCTATCACCCGTTTTATTTCCTCCCCTATATTTGTCAGTTCCCCAGCTCTGTTCCCCGCTGCTGCGTTAATTGTCGTATATACTGACACTGATCCTGTCCTGTTCTATGTCCGTTCCTAATTAAATGTTGACTCCCCGTACCTGCTTCTCACCTCCAGCGTCGGTTCTTACAGAATGCAGCAGCCCTCAAATGAAGCATTGGGGAGTGCTGGCTTTTCAGTTGGTGGTGACGTTGGGTCCGGGGGTTGCCGCCGATGGAATCGCGGGTGCCTTAGCTTAGATCGTCGGGCTTCCATTCCCTAACTAGCTCGAGAGGTTTCCATGCACCGGTTGGCTCAGCAGGCGCCCATCCCAAGTCAGGCCTCAGCAGGATCGTCAGGTTTTTACGCCTCTGCTGGCTCACTAGGCTCCCACGTCCCACCGGCTGTTCCAGCGCCCTTGCCTCGGCCGGCCCGTCAGGCTCGTCCAGGTGAGAGTAAGAGAGAGAGAGAGAGAGAGAGAGAGAGAGAGAGAGAGAGTAGAGAAAGAGAGAGAGAGAGAGAGAGAGAGAGAGAGTAGAGAAAGAGAGAGAGAGAGAGAGAGAGAGAGAGAGAGAGAGTAGAGAAAGAGAGAGAGAGAGAGAGAGAGAGAGGAGAGAGAGAGAGAGAGAAAGAGAGAGAGAGAGAGACAGAAGGAGAGACAGAGAGACAGACAGAGACAGAGAGAGAAAGAGAGAGAGAGAGAGAGAGAGAGTAGAGAGAGAGTAGAGAAAGAGAGAGAGAGAGAGAGAGAGAGAGAGAGAGAGAGAGTAGAGAAAGAGAGATTGAGAGTAGAGAAAGAGAGAGAGAGAGTAGAGAGAGAGTAGAGAAAGAGAGAGAGAGAGAGAGAGAGAGAGAGAGAGAGAAAGAGAGAGAGAGAGAGTAGAGAAAGAGAGAGAAGAGAGAAAGAAAGAGAGAGAGTAGAGAATAGAGAGAGTAGAGAGGAGAGAGAGGAGAGAGAGGAGAGAGAGGAGAGAGAGGAGAGAGAGGAGAGAGAGGAGAGAGAGGAGAGAGAGGAGAAAGGAGAGAGAGGAGAGAGAAGGGAGAGAGAGAAGAGAGCGATAGAGAAAGTAGAGAACGATATAGGTAGAGTAGAGTAGAGAGAGAGAAGAGAGACAGAGAAAAGAGAGAGGAGAGAGTAGAGAGAGAAGAGAGACAGAGAAGAGAGAGAGGAGAGAGTAGAGACAGTAGAGAGAAGAGAGACAGAGAAGAGGGAGAGAGTAGAGAGAGATGAGAGAGTGTAGAGAGAGGGAAGAGAGAGAAAGAGAAATGAGAGAGAGAGAGACGAGAGAGGGAGAGAGTAGAGAGAGGAGAGAGAGGAGAGAGGGAAGAGAGAGAGAAGAGAGAGAAAGGAGAGAGAGGAGAGGGTGAGAGAGAGAGAGTTAATGATGAGTCAGTTGTAGTCAAGACATGCTGATGAGAGATGGAGGAAAATGAGGAAACTAGGGGAAAGAGACGGAGAGGGTGTCGGAATTAAAGACAGATGGGACTGGTGCTAAGGGAAACAAGAAGGAAGAGGGGGTAGAGATGAAAGAGAAGAGAAACTCGGAAAGTATGGAGAGAGAGAGAGATAAATAGGGGGAATGAAAGAGAGAAAGGTTGGATGCTGAAAGGGAGTTGCAGGTAGAGTTTAGGGACTGTTCGAAAATAGAGGAGTGTTATCTAACTTTTTATTTTTCTTTGAGTGGAGGCTAGTTGGTAGGGTTGTGGTGTTTTATATTGGGACACGGTGGAGGCTAGTTGGTAGGGTTGTGGTGTTTTATATTGGGACACGGTGGAGGCTAGTTTGTGGGGTTGTGGTGTTTTATATTGGGACACGGTGGAGGCTAGTTGGTAGGGTTGTGGTGTTTTATATTGGGACACGGTGGAGGCTAGTTGGTAGGGTTGTGGTGTTTTATATTGGGACACGGTGGAGGCTAGTTGGTAGGGTTGTGGTGTTTTATATTGGGACACGGTGGAGGCTAGTTGGTAGGGTTGTGGTGTTTTATATTGGGACACGGTGGAGGCTAGTTGGTAGGGTTGTGGTGTTTTATATTGGGACACGGTGGAGGCTAGTTGGTAGGGTTGTGGTGTTTTATATTGGGACACGGTGGAGGCTAGTTGGTAGGGTTGTAGTGTTTTATATTGGGACAGGGTGGACGCTAGTTGGTAGTGTTATGGTGTTTTATATTGGGACATAGGGAAGGCTAGTTGGTAGGGTTGTGGTGTTTTATATTGGGATACGGTGGAGGCTAGTTGGTAGGGTTGTGGTGTTTTATATTGGGACACGGTGGAGGCTAGTTGGTAGGGTTGTAGTGTTTTATATTGGGACATGGTGGAGGCTAGTTTGTGGGGTTGTGGTGTTTTATATTGGGACATGGTGGAGGCTAGTTGGTAGGGTTGTGGTGTTTTATATTGGGACACGGTGGAGGCTAGTTGGTAGTGTTGTGGTGTTTTATATTGGGACATAGGGGAGGCTAGTTGGTAGGGTTGTGGTGTTTTATATTGGGACACGGTGAAGGCTAGTTGGTAGGGTTGTGGTGTTTTATATTGGGACACGGTGGAGGCTAGTTGGTAGGGTTGTGGTGTTTTATATTGGGACACGGTGGAGGCTAGTTGGTAGGGTTGTGGTGTTTTATATTGGGACACGGTGGAGGCTAGTTGGTAGGGTTGTGGTGTTTTATATTGGGACACGGTGGAGGCTAGTTGGTAGGGTTGTGGTGTTTTATATTGGGACATAGTGGAGGCTAGTTGGTAGGGTTGTGGTGTTTTATATTGGGACACGGTGAAGGCTAGTTGGTAGGGTTGTAGTGTTTTATATTGGGACAAGGTGGAGGCTAGTTGGTAGGGTTGTGGTGTTTTATATTGGGACACGGTGGAGGCTAGTTGGTAGGGTTGTGGTGTTTTATATTGGGACATGGTAAAGGCTAGTTGGTAGGGTTGTTGTGTTTTATATTGGGCTGCTAGTGCATATTTGCATTCTTTCTTTTGCGGGTTTTACTATATATTGTCTTCCAATAAGCCTCATGTCCTCATCTGCAGGTTTGACTATATGTATGCCACTACCATGTTTACAATAGCGGTCTGATGTTCTGGTGTGAACAGCCGGGGTCTTCCACCATGGCCTGGCCGTCTCTCAGTTCTGAAGAAGATCCACAAATATGATTTGATTGGTTACAGTAAGCTAAAATAATCTATTTTCTTTCAATTTGAAATGACATTACTGTAACATTGGTCGTCAATCACTGAGTAACATAGGCCTACTGATATGTCAGAGTGCAGTACACTACAGTATACCTACATAAAGAGCATAGTGTAGATGGTAGGTGACTTACCGGTTGTCATTTCTGAATGTACAGATGATAGATGTAACCGTGTAGCGGCTCAGGTTGGGCTGAACTCTCTGTCCAGCCTCCCTCATACTCAATCCATGGTTGAGCACATGGTCAACCAATGGGGTCCTGATCTCATCTGAGACATCTGTCCTTCCTCATCCTCCTCCTCCTCTCACTTCTTCACCTCTAGCTCTTGCTTCACCATTGACTTCCATTTTCCTCCAAAACAGGAGTGCTCATCTGTGACCTTTTATAGAGCTTAAAGCTCTGATTTGTAAGTGAACAATTCAGCAACTAGTGTTTACACCTGTGAGGAGTGGTTGTTGCCAATTTGTGTATCAAGCTTGGCATTGTGATTGGTGTTGCTTTCCAAAGGGACTAAAGAGATTTTAATTTTTAATGTTGTGCCTCATGTAGAGAACTGTGTGTAGTGTTGTGCAAAAAGTGTGATATAGAAATGAAAACTGAGTGTAAAGCAAGAATTGTGTCTTGCAATTTTACAGTCTTGGTTTTAGGGATTTGGTACATGAGTTTCAGGTTTCGGGTGATTACGTTTCAAGTTCCAATTTTAGTGTGTAAACAATTGCGAAAAACTGTAAATAAAGGTTAAATTTAGTATACCACAAAACATTAAGATCACCTGCACTATCCATGACAGACTGACCAGGTGAATCCAGGTAAAGCTATCCCTTATTGATATCACTTGTTAAATCCACTTCAATCAGAGTAGATGAAGGGGAGGAGACGGGGTTAAAGAAGGATTTTTAAGCCTTGAGTCAATTGAGACATGGATTGTGTATGTGTGATTGAGAGGGTGAATGGGCAAGACAAAAGATTGAAGTGCCTTTGAACGGGGTATGGTAGTAGGTGGCAGACGCACCGGTTTGTGTCAAGAACTGCAACGGTGCTGGGTTTTTCATAGTCAGCAGTTTATTGTGTGTACCAAGAATGGTCCACCACCCAAAGGATGTCCAGCCAACTTGACACAGCTGTGGGAAGCATTGGAGTCAACATGGGCCAGCATCCCTGTGGAACGCTTTCTTCACCTTGTGGAGTCCAATGTCACCTGTGAAAACTCAATATTAGGAAGGTCAAATCGAATTGTATTTGTTAAATGCACCAAATACAACAGGTATTTCCTGGATGGCAGGCACCTTACAGTGAAATGCTTACTTACAAGCCCTTATTAAACAACAATTTTTAGGGCCTTCCACTGACACCGCCTGGTATAGAGGTCCTGGATGGCAGGCAGCTTAGCCCCAGTGATGTACTGGGCCATACACACAACCCTCGATGTACTGGGCCATACACACAACCCTCTGTAATGCCTTGCAGTTGGAGGCCAAGCAGTTGACATACCAGGCAGTGATGCAACCAGTCAGGATGCACTGAATGGTGCAGCTGTAGAACCTTTTGAGGATTTGAGGGACCCATCAGCCAAATCTTTAGTGTTCTTAATGTTTGGTACACTCAGTGTAGATTTACATTGACATTTTAGTCATTTAGCAGACACTCTTATCCAGAGCAACTTACAGTAGTGAATGCATACATTTCATGCCTTTTTTTTTTTTTTTTTGTACTGGCCCCCTGTGGGATTCAAACCCACAACCCTGGCGTTGCACACACCATGCTGGCGTTGCAAACACCATGCTCTACCAACTGAGCCACAGGGAAGACGTTGCTTCATCCAGCTCCCAACTAATTAGAAGACACCTGTTTCGTTTTGGTTGTTGGTCAGTGAATCTGTGTTAGTTCCTCCCGTTTCTGTTTGAGCGACATTATTTGGTTTTCTTGCTGGGCAACGTAACAGTTACATTGAGCTGGGTGAATAGAATATGAGTGATAATAGAATTAAGACCTTATTCATGAAGGTCATGTTTTAATACGTGCATAATGAGTGTGTTCATTCAGCTCTCAAACTAATGATTAGACAAACTGACAGGACAGGAAATGTAGGAGAATGGATATCTCCTCAAGCTTGCAACTGCTATGTAATTCTGAGAGACAGCACTGTCTGTCAAACAGTAGTAAGTGGACATCGTTAAAACAGAGAGACATTGTTAGAGCTTAATAACCAATGATTAGACAAATTGACGGAAGAGACCATTTGTAATAGGCATTTATCATCAACCTGACAGCTCTGGATCCAACTCTGGATCAGTAATGTGGAATAATACGTGCATACTGTCAGAACAGAGAAACATGGAAATGCTTTTAGCACCTTCCCCCAATGAGTGACTCTATAATGAGTGTATAGTGTATAGAGAGCGAAAGTGATTGAGAAAATGTTCCTATCAAACTCAGTTTAATCAAACACAGATTAAAACAGATTAAAATCACAGCTGGTCTCTCCAGCTGAGTCTGTCTGTCTGTCTGTCTGTCTGTCTCTCTCTCGCTCTCAATTCAACTCAATTCAAAAGGCTTTAATGGCATGGGAAACATATGTTTACATACAAACCAAACCACCTCCCAGCATTCATAGCTAAACCAAACCACCTCCCAGCATTCATAGCTAAACCAAACCAGCTCCCAGCATTCCTAGCTAAACCAAACCACCTCCCAGCATTCCTAGCTAAACCAAACCACCTCCCAGCATTCCTAGCTAAACCAAACCACCTCCCAGCATTCCTAGCTAAACCAAACCATCTCCCAGCATTCCTAGCTAAACCAAACCATCTCCCAGCATTCATAGCTAAACCAAACCACCTCCCAGCATTCATAGCTAAACCAAACCATCTCCCAGCATTCATAGCTAAACCAAACCACCTCCCAGCATTCATAGCTAAACCAAACCATCTCCCAGCATTCATAGCTAAACCAAACCATCTCCCAGCATTCATAGCTAAACCAAACCATCTCCCAGCATTCATAGCTAAACCAAACCATCTCCCAGCAGTCCTAGATGAAACAAACCAGCTCCCAGCAGTCCTAGATGAAACAAACCAGCTCCCAGCAATCCTAGATAAACCTTCCCAGAGACACTACTCTCTCCATGTCTGACACACACACACACACACACACACACACACACACACACACACACACACACACATCTTCCCCACAAACTCTGTCCTACCCAGGGAGATTTATTCATCTCATAATATTAATAATGTATGTGATCATTTTCTGTTCATCTCTCCTCATCTCACACATGCATGCATAAATACAGGCACAGAGGCATTCACACACACACACACACACACACACACACACACACACACACACACACACACACACACACAGTCTCGTGTGTCGGTTCATTCTGGGGTAATTCAGTAATTAGTGTGCGACCAGCAAATAATAGTCTGTGGTTCAAATCATTGTCATAATTGGTTTTCTGCTTCATTATAAAACATTCAGTAGACAGAATAAGTATACAATTGTAAGATTAGTTTGAAAGAACTTGTCATTTTATCTGTGTTGTTCATTACATTTTAATTAATAAACATTAATGTGTGATAATGCCTGAGAAGCCAGTGTTTGGAGGATATTTGCACGTTGAGGGCCGGCACAACGTGCCAATGTATTCTCCAAACACCGGCCTCGAGGGCATTATTACTTTTATGCAACGTGTTACCAACATATTCAAATAATGACTAACATATTTTCATTAAAAACGGTATTTTGATGAATTTTTTTAAATAATATTTCATTCTTCCCACAGATCATCTTAAAACAATTCCTCATGTTAGGTTATTACCCCCCCCCCAGCTTTAAGAGACTAGCCAACTTCGGCTAACACAGTCGCGTAAAACATTCTGCAGCCAGAATAACAGCAAAGTCGTTGAATTTGCATTTGTTTAAGCTGTTTTCTAGTGATTGTTTTTTTTGGGGGGGGTAAATCCATAACAATGAGATAACGATGCACGATTTTACCTGGTGCAGAACACATGTACGTTCTCACCTCAGACACTGTTCAGAGGAGCTAGCCAACAACACAGCTAAAAACCATCACTTCAAACTGAAGCTGGAATGACAGCAGACTACATTTACATTTACATTTTAGTCATTTAGCAGACGCTCTCATCCACATGCTCTACCAACTGAGCCACAGGGAAGACAAGCTGCAACTTACTGTTTTTCTATTGACATTTCTCGGTGTATATTTATTTTTTTAAATGATGCTGATTCATGATTTAGACTGGCTGAGAAACGCTGCCTGTCTGTCTCGTCCCGACCACTATGGGACAGCTGGAAATCGAAATTTCAATATTAAACAACGTTGCAAACGTCAGAGAGACAGACAGCAACGTCATTGCCTTAAGCCGATGGCGACTTGTGGAATTGACACCGGCTGGAATACGTTTGTTTATAACCAGTAAGCATACCCAACCCTATCCGGTTTAAAAACATTTTCAACACTTCATTATATAAAATTATATTTTGGTTCTAATCACTGGATAGAACATGTTTGAATGCTTTTTTGGTCTGAAAGCTTTTCATTGTATCGGGTTAGTGCTGAAATTGTGTGTGTGTGTGTGTGTGTGTATCTGTGTGTGTGTGTGTTTGTCCTCTGGTCTTTCTAGTGTGTGTATCTGTGTGTGTGTGTGTATCTGTGTGTGTGTGTGTATCTGTGTGTGTGTGTGTGTGTGTGTGTATCTGTGTGTGTTTGTGTGTGTGTGTGTATCTGTGTGTGTATCTGTGTGTGTGTATCTGTGTGTGTGTGTGTGTGTGTGTGTGTATCTCTGTGTGTGTATCTGTGTTGTGTGTATTTGTCCTCAGGTCTTTCTAGTGTGTGTACATCAGTGATGTTACAATAACAACCTGGCAACAATTAGTCTCCCCCAGGGTAACTCACATTCACACACACATAGTTAATGTATGCCTAACCCCATATCCACCCCTATCCCCTCAGGCTGGTAGATCTGCATGTGTGTCTGATCATGACAGGCTAGTTACTGGTACACAGTGAAGTGTGTGTGTGTGTGTGTGTGTGTGTGTGTGTGTGTGTGTGTGTGTGTGTGTGTGTGTGTGTGTGTGTGTGTGTGTGAATGCTTGTCTGCTTGTATCTCTGTTTATGTACAGCATACATAAACCCTGCTGTTAAGATGAAAGCTAGCTAGTGCCTTCAGAAAGTATTCATACCCCTTGACTTATTCCACATTTTCTTACAGCCTGAATTCAAAATGGACTCCATGTATATTTTTCTCTCCCATAATTACAAAGTGAAAACCTGTTTTTTAGAAATTGTTGTGAATTTACTGAAAATTAAATACAGAAATATCTAATTTACATAAGTATTCACACCCCTGAGTGAATGCATGTTAGAATAACCTTTGGCAGTGATTACAGCTGTCTTTCTGGGTAAGTCTCTGAGAGCTTTGCACACCTGGATTGTACAATATTTGCACATTATTTTTTTTAACATTCTTCAAGCTCTTGGTTGTTGACTATTGCTAGACAGCCATTTTCAAGACTTGCCATATACACTGCTCAAAAAAATAAAGGGAACACTTAAACAACACAATGTAACTCCAAGTCAATCACACTTCTGTGAAATCAAACTGTCCACTTAGGAAGCAACACTGATTGACAATAAATGTCACATGCTGTTGTGCAAATGGAATAGACAACAGGTGGAAATTATAGGCAATTAGCAAGACACCCCCAATAAAGGAGTGGTTCTGCAGGTGGTGACCACTTCTCAGTTCCTATGCTTCCTGGCTGATGTTTTGGTCACTTTTGAATGCTGGCGGTGCTTTCACTCTAGTGGTAGCATGAGACGGAGTCTATAACCCACACAAGTGGCTCAGGTAGTGCAGCTCATCCAGGATGGCACATCAATGTGAGCCGTGGCAAGAAGGTTGCTGTGTCTGTCAGCGTAGTGTCCAGAGCATGGAGGCGCTACCAGGAGACAGGCCAGTACATCAGGAGACGTGGAGGAGGCTGTAGGAGGGCAACAACCCAGCAGCAGGACCGCTACCTCCGCCTTTGTGCAAGGAGGAGCAGGAGGAGCACTGCCAGAGCCCTGCAAAATGACCTCCAGCAGGCCAAAAATGTGCATGTGTCTGCTCAAACGGTCAGAAACAGACTCCATGAGAGTGGTATGAGGGCCCGACGTCCACAGGTGGGGGTTGTGCTTACAGCCCAACACCGTGCAGGACTTTTGGCATTTGCCAGAGAACACCAAGATTGGCAAATTCGCCACTGGCGCCCTGTGCTCTTCACAGATGAAAGCAGGTTCACACTGAGCACATGTGACAGACGTGACAGAGTCTGGAGACGCCGTGGAGAACATTCTGCTACCTGCAACATCCTCCAGCATGACCGATTTGGCGGTGGGTCAGTCATGGTGTGGGGTGGCATTTCTTTGGGGGGCCGCACAGCCCTCCATGTGCTCGCCAGAGGTAGCCTGACTGCCATTAGGTACCGAGATGAGATCCTCAGACCCCTTGTGAGACCATATGCTGGTGCGGTTGGCCCTGGGTTCCTCCTAATGCAAGACAATGCTAGACCTCATGTGGCTGGAGTGTGTCAGCAGTTCCTGCAAGAGGAAGGCATTGATGTTATGGACTGGCCCGCCCGTTCCCCAGACCTGAATCCAATTGAGCACATCTGGGACATCATGTCTCGCTCCATCCACCAACGCCACGTTGCACCACAGACTGTCCAGGAGTTGGCGGATGCTTTAGTCCAGGTCTGGGAGGAGATCCCTCAGGAGACCATCCGCCACTTCATCAGGAGCATGCCCAGGCGTTGTAGGGAGGTCATACAGGCACGTGGAGGCCACACACACTACTGAGCCTCATTTTGACTTGTTTTAAGGACATTACATCAAAGTTGGATCAGCCTGTATGTCACGGGCTGGCTCAAGAAAGCAGGAGAGGTAGAGTCAGGCGCAGGAGACAGATAAGTCTTGACCACACTTCTTTATTTCAAAAAATGGATGTGGTCGCCAAAAATAGGGACGCAGCCCTTAAATACTTCTGCGGTGGTGTACACAACGAAACCAACCAGAGGCAGAGGAAAACCAGCACACGTTCCTCAAGCACACAAAACGAACAAGAAACATAATCACGCACAAACACAGACAGCCTACGCTAAACTAAATAACCCCCCCCCCCTACTAATGACTAACCCAAAACAGGTGCGTGCCAACCTAGACCTAACCAACAGAAAGTGAAACAAAAAAGGATCGATGGCAGCTAGTAGGCCGGCGACGACGACCGCCGAGCTCCGCCCGGCCGAGGAGGGGCGCCACCATCCGTCGGTGTCGTGACACTGTAGTGTGGTTTTCCACTTGAATTTTGAGTGTGACTCCAAATCCAGACCTCCATGGGTTGATAAATTGGATTTCCATTGATTCTTTTTGTGTAATTTTGTTGTCAGCACATTCAACTATGTAAAGAAAAAAGTATTTCATAAGATTATTTCATTCATTCAGATCTAGGATGTGTTATTTTAGTGTTCCCTTAATTTTTTTGAGCAGTGTATTTTCAAGACGATTTTTAAGGTCAAACTGTAACTAGGCCACTCAGGAACATTCCATGTCGCCTTGGTAACCAAATCCAGTGTATATTTGGCCTTGTGTTTTACGTTATTGTCCTGCTGAAAGGTGAATTCATCTCCAAGTGTCTGTTGGAAAGCAGACTGAACCAGGTTTTCCTCTAGGATGTTGCCTGTGCTTCGTTCTATTCCATTCTTTTCATCCTAAAAAACTCCCTAATCATTGCCTTGGACTAGCATACCCATAACATGACACAGCCACCACCATGCTTTAAAATATGAAGAGTTGGTACTCAGTGTTGTGTTGGATTTGCCTCAAACATAACGAGTTTTACTTTAGTGCCTTATTGCAAACACAATGCATGCTTTGGAATATTTGTATTCTGTACAGGCTTATTATTATTACTATTATTAGAACCAACCAATTCATGAGAAAACAAAAAGATAATTACTTACCAAAATTAAGGAAAGCTTTGGCTATGTACAGACTCTGCGAGCATAGCCTTGCTATTGAGAGAGGACACCATTTGCAGACCTGGCTCTCAAGAGAAGAGCACTCTGCCCCCAAAATGAGGTGGAAACCGCAGCCAGGTCACCCATAATACAGTATTCAGTATTCGACGTCCATCCACATCTGAGGATGTCGGGAGGTGAAGTGGAAACCTGCCACTAGAGGCAACAGTGAGCGCTGTTACCTTCAAGTAAGTTTTGGTTTTGCTTGGGCTTATGCATCTGAATCTGAATCCAAATGTTGACAATTCAAATTTTAACCCTTTCCTTAACTATTCAGAGTT
The DNA here is from genome assembly GCF_901001165.1 of Salmo trutta. Classification (NCBI taxonomy): domain Eukaryota; kingdom Metazoa; phylum Chordata; class Actinopteri; order Salmoniformes; family Salmonidae; genus Salmo; species Salmo trutta. The sequence continues at coordinate 66,969,978 of NC_042961.1, forward strand.
ACAGCCTAAACTTAATCTTAAACACTTCGAAATTTGACGTTTGAGAAATATGGATGAACGTCTAATTCTGACGTGAAACTGTGAGACACATATTTCCCTCAGATTACACAGATCCACAAAAGAATTTTAAAACAAATCTAATCTTGATAAACTCCCATATCTACTGGGTGAAATACCACAGTGTGCCATCACAGCAGCAAGATGTGTGACCTGTTGCCACAAGAAAAGGTGAAGTGAAGTGAAGAACAAACACCATTGTAAATACAACCCATATTTATGTTTATTTATTTCTGTTTTGGACTTAAAGTATTTGCACATCATTAAAACACCGTATATATACATAATGGGGTCTTTGAAATGTCTTTATTATTTTAAAACCTTTATGACTGTAATGTTTACTGTTCATTTCTGATTGTTATTTCACTTTTGTTTATTCTCTATTTCGTTGTGTTTTGGAAATGTACAAATATGTAAACATATTTCCCATACCATTAAGACCTTTGATTTGAGTTGAGACAAGAGAGACACAGAGAGAGATTATATTCCTTCTTAGCAGTTGGCACCCACATTACATTTTTCAAGACGTTCAGACAAAACTTCTAATTGTGAGAAATGACCACATACGCAATATTTCTTGTCAAAATCCACTAAATGATATTCACTATTCAAAGTTGTGATATACAGAGCATACGCTAAAAAGTATTGACAACCCTTTGACTTTTTCCACATTACAGCCTTATTCTAAATTTGATAAAAATTGTTTTTTTCCCCTCATCAAGCTACACACAATACCCCATAATCACAAAGCAAAAACAGGTTTTTAGATTTTTTGGCAAATTTTGTTTTATCACATTTACATAAGTATTCAGACCCTTTACTCTGTACTTTGTTGAAACACTTTTGACAGCGATTACAGGCTCGAGTCTTATTGGGTATGACGCTACAAGCTTGGCACACCTGTATTTGGGGAGCTTCTCCCATTCTTCTCTGCCGATCCGATGGGGAGCATCGCTGCACAGCTATTTTCAGGTCTCTCCAGAGATGTTTGATCGGGTTCAAGTCTGGGTTCTTGCTGGGCTACTCAAGGACATTCAGAGATTTGTCCCGAAGATTAGCAGGTTTTCAACAAGGATCTCTCTGTACTTAGCTCCATTCATCTTTCCTTCTATCCTGACTAGTCTCCCAGTCCCTGCCGCTGAAAAACATCCCCACAGCATGATGCTGCAACCATGCTTCACCGTAGGGATGGTGCCTGGTTTCCTCCAGGCGTGACGCTTGGCATTCAGGGAAAAGAGTTCAATCTTGGGTTCATCAGACCAGAGAATCTAATGTTCTGAGAGTCTTTTAGGTACCTTTAGGCAAACTCCAAGTGGGCTGTCATGTGCCTTTTACTGAGGAGTGGCTTCCATCTGGCCACTTTACCATAAAGGCCTGATTGGTGGAGTGCTGCAGAGGAACTCTGGAGCTCTGTCAGAGTGACCGTCGGGTTCTGGGTCAGCTCCCTGGTCAGCTCCCTGGTTCCAAATGTCTTCCATTTAAAAATGATGGAGGCCACTGTGTTCTTGGGAACCTTCAATGCTGCTGAAATGTTTTGGTACCCTTCCCCAGATCTGTGCCTCAAATCAATCCTGTTCTGGAGATCTACGGACAATTCCTTCGAACTCATGGCTTGATTTTTGTTCTGACATGCCCTGTCAACGGTGGGACCTTATATATACAGGGGTGTGCCTTTCCAAATGTTTTATAAAAAAATACAAAATAAACTGAAATATTTTTACATAAGAATTCAAACCCTTTAAGCTCAGGTCCATCCTGTTTCCATTTATCATCCTTGAGATGTTGGAGTCCACCTGCGGTAAATTCAATTGATTGTACATGATTTGGTGGGCGGCATGTAACCTAGTGGTTAGAGCGTTGGGCCAGTAACCGAAATTGTTCTTAACTGACTTGCCTAGTTAAATAAAGGTTTAAAAAAGATATATACATTTGCACCAAAGAAATCGAAATACCTGTTTTGGCTTTGTCATTATGTGGTATTGTGATGTCATTATGGGGTATTGTGATGTCATTATGGTTTACTGTGTGTAGATTGATGAGGGGAAAAAATTTGATATTTAAACCATTTTAGAGGCTGTAATGTATAATATGTGGAAAAAGGAAATGCATTGTATGGCTATACAGAACTAACAGAAAACAAACAACAGGTTAAAACATATGTCCCCCAGAGATTGTACATTCCTCAGTACACTCAGTGCAATAATAATATGATACATATTATTAGCATAATACCGATGCACACAAACACAGAGAATCAGTATTGGGTCAAATGTGATCCATGTTGTGAGGATTACTGTAAACAGGGAGATAAAGAGCTCACTCTCTGCCTTATCAGTGGTTTACACACACACACACACACACACACACACACACACACACACACACACACACACACACACACACACACACACACACACACACACACACACATATCATTCTGCTCAGGTGTTTGTTTATGTAAAGTTCTCTCCTGGTATTCAGCCCCATGTTGTTACTAAACAAACTGTTATGATGGACAGCAAGCTGGGCCAAGCTGGGCTCTCTCGCCTGCCTCTGTGTTACGTCGGGCGTGAGCTCGCTCCCATGCAAACCACATTAAAATTCCACTGTCGCTGTCAACAAAACTTTAGTGACACTGGAATAAGTTATGGTAACCTGCTGAGAGTTGACCCCCCCCCCCCACCCCTCCCTCTCTGTCTACTCTCTTGAGTAGTTGTGACTTTGAATCATAAATGAATCACAAATGTACACCAACTCTGGAAACAACAACACCCTGAACAGCTTCCACCCCAAGCCATAAGACTGCACCTACTTGGTTCTCTCTGCTTTGACCCCCCCTTTGCACTCTTTTGACTCATCACATACGTTGCTGCTACTGTCATCTATCCTTTTGCCTTGTTAATAATTTACCCTGGACCTATATGTACATCCATTTGAAGTTGTAAGTTTACATACACCTTAGCCAAATACATCTACACTCCGTTTTCACAATTCCTGACATTTAATCCTAGTAAAAATTCCCTGTCTTACGTCAGTTAGGATCACCACTTTATTTTAAGAATGTGAAATGTCAGAATAATAGTAGACAGAATGATTTATTTCAGCTTTTTTTTCTTTCATCACATTCCCAGTGGGTCAGAAGTTTACATACACTCAATTAGTATTTGGTAGCATTGCCTTTAAATTGTTTAACTTGGGTCAAACGTTTCGGGTAGCCTTCCACAAGCTTCCCACAATAAGTTGGGTGAATTTTGGCCCATTCCTCCTGACAGAGCTGGTGTAACTTAGTCAGGTTTGTAGGCCTCCTTGCTCGCACACGCTTTTTCAGTTCTGCCCACAAATTTTCTATAGGATTGAGGTCAGGGCTTTGTGATGGCCACTCCAATACATTGACTTTGTTGTCCTTAAACCATTTTGCCACAACTTTGGAAGTATGCTTGGGGTCATTGTCCATTTGGAAGACCCATTTACGACCAAGCTTTAAATTCCTGACTGATGTCTTGAGATGTTTCTCAATATATCCACATAATTTTCCATCCTCATGATGCCACCTATTTTGTGAAGTGCCCCAGTCCCTCCTGCAACAAAGCACCCCCACAACATGATGCTGCCACCCCCGTACTTCACGGTTGGGATGGTGTTCTTCGGCTTGCAAGCCACCCCCTTTTTCCTCCAAACATAACGATGGTCATTATGGCCAAACAGTTCTATTTTTGTTTCATCAGACCAGAAGACATTTCTCCAAAAAGTACAATCTTAGTACCCATGTGTGGTTGCAAACCATAGTCTGGATTTTTTATTGTGTTTATGGAACAGTGGCTTCTTCCTTGCTGAGCAGCCTTTCAGGTTATGTCGATATAGGACTCGTTTTACTGTGGATATAGATACTTTTGTACCCGTTTCCTCCAGCATCTTCACAAGGTCCTTTGCTGTTGTTCTGGGATTGATTTGCACTTTTCGCACCAAAGTACGTTCATCTCTAGGAGACAGAACGCGTCTCCTTTCTGAGCAGTATGACGGCTGCGAGGTCCCATGGTGTTTATACTTGCATCCTATTGTTTGTACAGATGAACGTGGTACCTTAAGGCGTTTGGAAATTGCTCCCAAGGATGAAGCAGACTTGTGGAGGTCTACATTTTTTTCTGAGATCTTGACTGATTTCTTTTGATTTTCCTAAGATGTCAAGCAAAGAGGCACTGAGTTTGAAGGTAGGCCTTGAAATATATCCACAGGTACACCTCCAATTGACTCAAATGATGTCAATTAGGCTTCTAAAGCCATGATATCATTTTCTGGAATTTCCCAAGCTGTTTAAAGGCCCAGTCAACTTAGTGTATGTAAACTTCTGACCCACTGGAATTGTGATACAGTGAATTATAAGTGAAATAATCTGTCTGTAAACAATTGTTCGAAAAAATGACTTGTGTCATGCACACAGCAGATGTCCTAAACGACTTGACAAAACTATAGTTTGTTAACAAGAAATTTGTGGAGTGGTTGAAAAACGAGTATTAATGACTCCAACCTAAGTGTATGTAAACTTCTGACTTTAACTGTAGCTACCTCAATTACCTCGTTCCCCTGCACATCAACCCAGTACTGGTACCCCGTGTATATAGCCATGTTATCATTACTCATTGTGTATTTATTATTACTTTATATTATTACATGAGAGAGGAGAGGGGTGTTGATTTTGACACCTATACCGCATCCGTCAGCCTATAATTTATGTGACAGATTATTCCTTTTATTTATTGCTTGGTGTTTTCTCTCAACCGTCCAGGAAGCTGACAGTGTTGTGTTGATGATTTTTGTTTGACTTAGTGCAGTGGTTCAGTGACATGTCACCACTGTAAAGCACATAGATGACAGACCAGCTCGATTCAGTCTTATGTAGAAAATGTTATAAATGTGTTTTTTGCATTGGATAAAAGTAGAGACTCAGAGCTAGAAAATGATATATCATACACTACAATAGAGAACAAATGGGAAAGTAATTCGGCTTTGAAAGTTGATAAACTTGATAAACTTTTGAGAAAATGGCCTGTGAATGTTTTGGTAAACCTACTGGAGAGCTTTTATTTTTTCTACACCCATTCAGCCTTAGCCCCACCCATCTCTTTAAGGATTCACATGTGAGGCCATGTGCTAAACAGTGAGTAAATATTTAACTTCTTATTGATCCCTTCGCGTGCCAATCCCTTTAGCGAGATCGATTTGACAACACCCAGTGAAATTGCAGCGCGCCAAATTCAAAAACAGAAATACTCATAATAAGAATTCATAAAACATACAAGTGTTATACATCAGTTTAAAGATGAACTTCTTGTTAATCCAACCGCAGTGTCAGATTTCAAAATGGCTTTACGGCGAAAGCAGACCATGCGATTATCTGAGGACAGCGCCCAGCATACCAACACATGAAAATCAGATTTCAACCAGGCAGGTGCTACACAAAAGTCAGAAATAACGATATAATTCATGCCTTACCTTTGAAGATCTTCTTCTGTTGGCACTCCAAAATGTCCCATAAACATCACAAATGGTCCTTTTGTTCGATAAATTCCTTCATTATATCCCCAAAATGTCCATTTATTTGGCGCGTTTGATTCAGAAAAACACCGGTTCCAACTCGCCCAACATGCCTACAAAGTATCTAATAAGTTACCTGTAAACTTTGTCCAAACATTTCAAACAACGCTCCCTATCCCAATTTATGTACGAAAACAAAGTGAAGCACGTTCCAGGTCGCGCGCACCAAAACATTAGAGTGCACCTGGAGTGACACATGGAAATAACAGGACTACTTCTTAATTTCTCAAAGGAAAAACATCAACCAATTTTTAAAGACTGTTGACATCTAGTGGAAGCCATAGGAACTGCAAGCATATTTCTATTAAAAAGGGATTGCCATAGAAAACCAATGGAAAACAGATTGAGCTCAACAACAAAAAATTCCCTGGATGGATTGTGCTCGGGGTTTCGCCTGCCAAATCAGTTCTGTTATACTCACAGACATCATTCAGTTTTAGAAACTTCAGAGTGTTTTCTATCCTACTAATAATATGCATTTCCTAGCTTCTTGGCCTGAGTAGCAGGCAGTTTACTTTGGGCTCGCTTTTCATCCGGACGTGAAAATACCGCCCCCTAGCCCAAAGAGGTTTTAAAGACTAAAAGCTGGTTTATTGACATGTCTGTACACAGTCATCATTCATCATTACAGAAAAATAAACTCACAACAATATCATTATTTACATGTTAATGGCGAGATAATTACAGAAAATTGCTTCCGGTTGTGAGTGCGACCAATTAAAAAAAAGGGCATTCTACCAAATAATTTCAGAACTTGGACAATGTCTCATTGGCCTAACATTATATCCTAATTTGACTTTGGTGCAGGTCATGTTATTCTTCACATTACCGTCTATGGTAAACACACACTATATCAAATAACATCTAGGTTTATTTGGGCTCCCGAAGGGCGCAGCGGTCTAAGGCACTGCATCTCAGTGCTAGAAACGTCACTACAGACACCCCGGTTTCAAATCCAGGCTGTATCACTAGCTAACATTAGGTTATAATTAGCAATGAAAATGGCTCTGAGATACAAATAATATTTCTACACAGATCATAAATGTGACGTTAGCCAGACAGCTAACGTTAGCCAGTTAGCTAACAGTATGCTTTAACTATATACACAGACAAAAACACAAACACACACAGTTGCAGCCACACCTCCCTTCCTCTCCAGCTGTGTTTAGAATGTAGCCTATAGAACAGAGAGTTTAGAACTCATCCATGGGATTCCATGCTTCTATAGTTTCTCATCCATCCAATATGGCTGTCCAATCAGCTGTCACTAATTACACACCTTCTCTCTTTCTGCTAGACTGTGTCTTGGATTGGCTAACGAGCGAAAGGAAATCTATCTCTGGCTCACAGTCACAACTATTTCTGCAGTGGGTCTTAATAGTGTTACATCGTTTTCTCCCTACCTCTACCTTTTGCAGTGGGTCTTAACAGCCAGAAGTAGCTCTCTCATCTCTTTCTGGAGAGTAGACCTCTCTCTATTTAAAGCCTCTCTCTGTTTAAAGCCTCTCTCCATTTAAAGCCTCTCTCTGGAGAGTAGGCCTCTCTCTATTTAAAGCCTCTTTCTGGAGAGTAGACCTCTCTCTATCTAAAGCCTCTCTCTGGAGAGTAGACATCTCTCTATCTAAAGCCTCTCTCTGGAGAGTAGGCCTCTCTCTATTTAAAGACTCTCTTTGGAGAGTAGGCCTCTCTCTATCGAAAGCCTCTCTCTATCTAAAGACTCTCTCTATTTAAAGCCTCTCTTTATCTAAAGCCTCTCTTTGGAGAGTAGGCCTCTCTCTATCTAAAAACTCTCTCTGGAGAGTAGGCCTCTCTCTATTTAAAGCCACTCTCCATTTAACCTCTCTGGGCTACATGGGACGATTTCGTCCCACCTACGTAACAGCCACTGAAATCCAGTGGCGCGATTTTTGAATCGTTAGAAATACTATTACTTCAATTTCTCAAACATATGACTATTTTACAGCTATTTAAAGACAAGAATCTCGTTAATCTAACCCCACTGTCCGATTTCAAAAAGGCTTTACAACGAAAGCAAAACATTAGATTATGTCAGCAGAGTGCCCAGCCAGAAAAAAATCAGACAACCATTTTTCAAGCTAGCATATAAATGTCACATAAACCCAAACCACAGCTAAATGCAGCACTAACCTTTTATGATCTTCATCAGATGACACACCTAGGACATTGTGTTATACAATACATGCATGTCTGTTCAATCAAGTTCATATTTATATCAAAAAACAGCTTTTTACATTAGCATGTGACGTTCAGAAAAAGCATAACCCCGCAAACTTCCGGGGAATTTACCAACAGTTTGCTAAATTACTCACGATAAACGTTCACAAAAAGCATAACAATTATTTTAAGAATTATAGATACATTACTCCTCTATGCACTCGATATGTCCGATTTTAAAATAGCTTTTCGGATGAAGCACATTTTGCAATAATCTAAGTACATAGCCCGGCATTACAGGGCTAGCTATTTAGATACCCACCCAGGTCAGCATCCACCAAAATCACATTTCCTATAAGAAAAATGTTCTTACCTTGCTTGTTCTTCGTCAGAATACACTGCCAGGACTTCTACTTCAATAACAAATGTTGGTTTGGTCCCAAATAATCCATCGTTATATTCCAACAGCGACGTTTTGTTCGTGAGTTCTAGACACTATCAGAATGCTTCTTCGCGGTCCCGCGCGTGGCGCATTGGAGTGTCAAAAATGTCTAAATATTCCATTACCGTACTTCTAAGCATGTCAACCGCTGTTTAAAACCAATTTTTATGCCATTTATGTCGTAGAGAAGTGATAATATTCCGACCGGGAATATGCATTGAGCCTAAACAGCCGAATAAAATTTCTCCTCAGAAGCGAATCGGGCACGCGCCTCATTGAAAGGTCCTTTGACCAGCCACTTACAAAAGGCGATAATATGTTTCAGCCTGAGGCTCCCTCGTAAACCTTCAGGTATTTCGCGGGCTCTGAGAGCCTATCGGAGCCCTGGGAATTGTCACGTTACAGCTAAGATCCTTACTTTTCAATAAAAAGAGGTAAGACGCACGACTCCTTGTCAGACAGGGTACTTCCTGCTTGAAACCTTGTCAGGTTTTTGCCTGCCATAGGAGTTCTGTTATACTCACAGACACCATTCAAACAGTTTTAGAAAATTCAGAGTGTTTTCTATCCAAACCTGAACAATAATATGCATATTCTAGCTTCTGAGTTGGTGTAGGAGGCAGTTAAAAATGGGAACATATTTTTTCCAAAATTCTCAATACTGCCCCCTAGCCCCAACAGGTTTTAAAGCCTCTCTCTGGAGAGTAGACCTCTCTCTATCTAAAGCCTCTCTGGAGAGTAGACCTCTCTCTATCTAAAGCCTCTCTCTGGAGAGTAGGCCTCTCTCTATTTAAAGCTTCTCTCTCTTTAAAGCCTCTCTCTGGAGAGTAGGCCTCTCTCTATCTAAAGCCTCTCTCTATCTAAAGCCTCTCTCTATCTAAAGCCTCTCTCTGGAGAGTAGGGTTCTCTCTATCT